>NC_080181.1:27738135-27818135 GCF_950295315.1 Erinaceus europaeus
AACTGCTGTGGGAGTCATCCCCAGATGTGAGCAAGCAAGATGGGAAGAGACGTGGAGAGACCGGAAGTCCAGGTACGTAGCCCAGCAGCTGGGGCCGCCATTCCGGAAGTTTGTGCTGATACTCTAAGAATGGCTGGGAGGTGAGTAGCAAGTTACAAGGCTTCCTGTAGCTGCAGCGAGAGCTCGCCAACATGATGGGGAAGACCATTTCGGGAGGGGGGGTGATTGATAAAGCCACTTCCTTTCAGTTTGGGGGTCACTGAACCTACTATCCAAGAACTCAGCTGAATATAAGTAGACTGCTCTCAAGAAGCCTATAATTCAACTTCAAGTTCTCTCAGCGTCTAGAACTGAATTTAGGACCTCTAAGTGTTGACATCTTGCATCCAGAAGCAAGAATCCTTTCTGGGGAAAAGGTAATTTTATTCTACTCAAATTACATTAGCAAACAATTTTTCAAAAGTAATGTTCAGAACATGATAAGACATAACAGGCACACAGAACAAGCTAAGAGTTAGAGAAACAGGTAATAGAAGCAGATAAGGACAACAGAAACAGAAGTTACTGGACATGGATTTTATACTATCTATGCATATGTAAGATAAAGAAACACAGTCTTAATACTTTAGATAGAGAAGTAGAGCTTTAGAGGCCAGGTAGTGGCGAGCCTGGTTGAGTGCACATGTTGTAATGTGCAAGGACCCAGGTTCGAGCCCCTGGTCCCCACCAGGGGAAAGCTTTGTGAGTGGTGAAGCAGGGATGCAGGTCTCTCTCTCCCTCTTTTTTTTTTTTCAAATGGGATAGAGACAGAAATTGAGAGGGGAGGGGATGATAAAGAGAGGGAGAGAGACAAAGAGACACCTGCAGCCCTGCTTTACCACTTGTGAAGCTTTCCCCCTGCAGGTGCGGACCAAGGGCTTGAACCCGGGTCTTTGTGCCTGTAATGTGTGCACATAAGCAGGTTCGACACCATCTGGCCCCTCTCTCCCTCTCTATCACCCCCTTCCCTCTCTCTGTGTGTGTATCCACATCTAAATAGTGCAGTAAAAATCCACACACACTAAGACAAAGAGAATTTTAAATGCAGTCTGGTGTGAGTATGTGGGTATAAACACAGATTATCTTTAAGGTAGCAAAACTATACTGGCATTGCCTTATCCCTGTTTTTGTCTTTTGAGGTTTCAGTGGTCAACCATGACCTGAAAATATTAGGTACAATAATATAGCCCAGGGAGAGACACTTGACTTGTAAAACATACTACATTATGTAAATTGAGATAGCATAATGGCTACGCAGTCTGAGTGCCTGAGGTTCTGTAATCCCAGGTCCAATCCCTCCTGACATCTAAAGCCAGAGCCGAGTGAGTGAGACATCCTAAATGTCTTTCGATCACATTTAAATCCACTGTGTCAATTGTGTTATAAACTTCTTTTTCAGTGTTGGCTCAGGAAACACACACACACACACAGACACACACACGCACACCCTTACATCAAATCCCAGAGATATGCTGTCATATATCTACCTTCATCTGTTCTTGTAAACATGGGTGAAAAGAAATGAAGGAGAACAGCAGCCTGTTGAATCGCCCCGGGGAAGCTTAAATGAACCTTTTCATAAAATAGAACTCGCTTGTGATTAAAAAGTGCGACAGCAGCGCCATCTAGTGGTTTTGGTCAAAACACCATCCTCTGTGCAGCATGAGGTTTATTCTTCCACAGGCAGTAGGACTGGGAGGGTTGCGCAACAAAGAACATGTCTAGAGGCGGCCAGGTGGTGGCGCACGGGTTAAGTGAGTATGAAGCTCAAGAATCTCGGTTGGAGTCCCTGGCTTTCCACCTCACAGGTGGTAAAGCAGGTCTGCAGGTGTCTTTATCTCCCCTTCCTCTCAATCTCTCTCTGTCCTATCATAAAAAATGGAAAAATGGCTACCAGGAGCAGAGGAGAACATTTCTAGAATTCAGAGGGAACAGAGACAGAAAGAGACAGACTTCCCACAGAAGGGCCTCCTAGGCTGACTGGAGCCAGGTGAGAAGCAAATGCTGCTGGCTTAGAGAATTTTTTTAACGTCTTAAAAATATTTATTATTTTTTTAGACAGAAAGAAAGAGGTATGAAAAGACGGAGAGAGAGAGAGAGGGTCAGAGAAAAGATATTGTAGCACTGCTTCATGGCTCATGAAGCTTCCTTCTACAGGTGGGGATCAGGGGCTTGAACTCAGGTCCTTGCACATGGTAACATGTGCACCACTGCCTGGCCCCAGCTTGGATATATATATATATATATTTAAAGGCCAGTGTCAGAAGTGAAGGGAGAAAGGGAGAGAGAGGAGGGAGAGAGAGAGAGATGGAGAGAGAGTGATCAGAGAGTCAGATTGTCCAGGATCACTTAATTATAGCTTGGGCTTAATTAGAAGTATCAGTCTTCTGGAGTCGGGCGGCGGCGCAGTGGGTTAAGCACATGTGGCGCAAAGCGCAAGGACCGGTGTAAGGATCCCAGTTTGAGCCCCGGCTCCCCACCTGCAGGGGAGTCGCTTCACAGGCGGTGAAGTGGGTCTGCAGGTGTCTATCTTTCTCTCCCCCTCTCTGTCTGTCTTCCCCTCCTCTCTCCATTTCTCTCTGTCCTATCCAACAACGACGACATCAATAACAACAACGTTAAAGAACAACGGCAACAAAAGGGAAAATAAATCTTTTTTTAAAGATTTTTTTTTAAAAAAAGAAGTATCAGTCTTGGTGGAACCCTCCCAAGCAGAGGACAGGAGAAGAGAGTTGGGGTGCCCACACTGGTGATCCCTCTGGCAGCAGGGAGTCCTGAGATTTTGTAGAGATTAGGTTGGCAAAATAACTCACTTGTGTAGTGTGCTGCTTTGTCCTGGGCATGATCTAGGTTTGAGCCCAGCTCCCGCAGCTTAGAAGGAAGCTTTTGTGCTGTGGTCTATCTCTAGCTATCATCTATCTAAAACAAATAAAATTAAATACACAGGATTTCACTAAGCTCACTCAGTGTCAGGTTGAGTGAGTGAGGCTTCCACATTCACTGCAGAGACCCAGCCAGTGCGCTGGAGCTGCCGCCTTTATGTCTGCTCTGTGGGGGCATTTCTGACACCTCCCCCACCCCAGGCCAAACAGAACAAACCACCCTGGTTTTCCCTCCCACCATTCTGACATACTTTGGCTCAAAAACCTGTCCCCCTTCTTCTGCTGTACCGAGAGCTACAGGATGAGTGAACACATTCCTGGAATCCCTGGATGAGCCCCGAAGAGGCACACAAACGCCTGCCTGGAGAGAAGCAGCTGACCAGGCAGGGTGTTCACCTTGCCATGAGTGAGACCCAGGTTCAAGCCCCGCTGCCCTGTAGGAGTGCCACATGCCCAAGGACAGCTCTGGTGCTGTCATTCTTCTGTATCTTGGTCTGGCTGAAAAAAAAAAAAAAAAAAGCAGCCCAGGAGCAATGAAAATCACACATGCATGAAGTCCTGAGTTGTAAAGAGTCTTCAGGTGTCATATTCACTACAATATGGAACAAATATGGCGCCCATCCTTACCAAGTGGAAACATTCCAGAGAGCTGACTGCCTCCAAGCAGGAGTCAGTCTGCTCTCCTAGAAGACTCATTTGCTATTGGTGTAGCAGAATTTCTTTTTTTTTTTTTTTTTTGAGTCTAACACTAGATGTTTTCTGCCTAGCTCCAAGGAAGCCACTCCTACATTTTTCAGATGGATAGTTCCTTTCATTATTTGTAACGGGGTCATACAAACCAAGGGTCACGACGGCCTTTGGCAGCCTGCTAATAAGCCCTGGAAGGGAGAGAACCGTTTTCCACTATAATCGCCATCACTCACTTACTTGGGGGCATTGAGAGCTCACAGAGGAAGGAAGGAAACTTCTCTACCTGGAGGGACAAGGCAAAAAGTGATCTTGAGCCTGTCAAAGTTGTCAATGGACTCAAGTTCTCTGAACAGCAGTTCCTTTATCCTGTGGAGCTGAGGGGTGGGTGAAATATCGATAGGATCATTTTCTTTTCTTTTTTTAAAATTTTTTATTATCTTTATTTATTGGATAGAGACAGTCAGAAATTGAGAGGGAGTGGGGAGATAAGAGAGGGTGAGAGACAGAGAGACACCTGCAACACTGCTTCACCGCTCGTGAAACCTTCCCTTTGCAGGTGGGGACTGGGGAGCTTGAACCTGGACCCTGTGACATGTGTGCTCAACCAGGTGTGCCACCACTCGGCCCTCATTTTCTTTTTGTTATTGATGATAATAAATAAAAAGGGAAATAAAAATAATTAAAACATAGTAAAAAAGAAATGAAAAAGAGAAATTGAGAGGGAGGGACAGAGACAACTGCAGCCCTGCTCCTCTGCTGGTGAGGCTTCCCCCCTTGAGGTGGGGGACCAGGGGCTTGAATCCAGGACCTTGTGCACTGTAATGTGTGCACTTAACCAGGTGGGCCACCACCTGGCCCACAAGGCCATTTTTGCACTTGTAGATACTCCCATCTCCACAAACTCAGGTGCCTTTGAGGAGTAGACCATGTAGGGACTAAGTCACTTCTGTTCCCTTAGATTCTGCCACCCCTGGTGACAGAGGACATTACAGATCTCTACCCCACCCCCCTTGACTGACAACATGGTTACAACATCCTCAGTTGGGATCCTCACAAACTGCACATGCTGACAGGGACTGCAGCATCACACCCTCAGAGAGTGTGTCCTGTGGCTTCTACTTGCTGTGTCACTGTCACATCATCATCAAGTAGAAAAAAACAGCATTGTCACATACTTGGGACAACCTGAATATTCCTACCATAAACTCTGTCTTCTTCATTTCCCTTCTCTTCTCAAGAAAAGGTTCATTCTGTTTTCCCAGGCCCACACACTCAGATGCTCTTAACACAAAGGAGTATCATTACCCAGAAGCTTAGAACAACATCCATGTTCCCCTCCGAGTGCCTTCCTTTACTCCTTTCCAAACCCTCTTCAAAACTGACTTCCTTTAGAAAGGTCTTCGGACTTATCCTGGGACAGTGGATAAGCAAAGTCATCTGGCTTTCCTATTGGGACCCTCAAGCAGCCGCAGAAATCCAAATACGCTCACCACACACCAAAGCAACCCCAACAGGTGACCGTGGATTCGCTTTGCTCCATTCAACAAAAGTCAGTGTGTACCATCATGTGATGTGATAACACCACTGAACACAGGACAGGTTCTCGTCCTCTGGCAGCTCATATCCAAAAGTCATCAGAAATGTGGCTGTAGGACAGGGTGGGCAAGGTGGCAGAAAACTGCATCAAGGGACAAGCCATGTACCTACTTATTTGGGCCTGTGCATTTGTCCCGGAAGGAGTGGGAGGCAGTGTGAAGGTTGGGCTGGAAGTGAACTTGAAACATATGCAGAAGAACAAAGGCATTGGGGTTTCAGAGGTCAGGCAGAGGGAGGGAGGTTGGGCTGGACTCTCAAGCAGCATCGTAGAACATCATGCCTCTCTTAGGACCAACACACACACACTATGGACAAGATGTGAGGAGGACCAGCTTCCCATCACCATTGCAGGTCCCCCAAATCAGACACTCTAATGCTGCTCACCACTTGCTCACCTCAGCCTGGCACAAGCACACCTGTAACCTGCTACCCTTTCTGCGTTTAGGCAGGGCCTCAAGGCCAGGTTTGACTTAGGAACAGGAAGTACTGGTCTGACTTCTGGCCCCACCCTCACATGCTATCACATAATGGCCACTTGTAGCAACAAAGGGCTGGTGCCCTCGGCTGAGCTCTCTCCGTGGGCCACATTCTATCTACTGCCAGTTCTCCAGAGCTCCCCTTGCCACTGCACCCCAGGGACATGTTCCAGATGGCCCAGCTTAAGGCCAGGGGTCCTCTGTCAGCCAGGACTCACCTGGGCCAGCAGCAGACTTTGAGTTTGCTCAGGCAGGAACGACACACCCAGCCCCTCACTTTTTTTTTTTTTAAGCTACTGTGATTGGGAGATTACAACATAAATTTTGGCATTTCTCAAACATTCTTATCAGAACTGCATGGGATGGTGGTTACAACTATTGATTCCCAAGATCAGTTCCAGACCTACTGAATTGGATGGTGGTTCAAGGAATATTAAGCTGAACTGACTCTGGGGGCGTGGGGAGGAAATATGGATTCTGATGCTTGAAAACTGCTCAACTGCCAGGTTTAAAACATGAACAAGTGGCTAAGAGACCCTAGTATGCTTTTCAGAATGTTTTCAGGAAATGAATAAAAGAACATGAATCAACTCAGTGATGAGGGTGTGTGTGTGTGTGTGTGTAGTGTTCTTCCTTCCTCCTGGTGTTACCTGTTGAATTCTAACCAGAAAGCTTCCTTATAAGGCGTCAGGTGCAGGAAGAATGCACATTAGGCACTGTCTCCTCTTGGGCACATCGTACTTACTCCATGTGACCTCTGGAGACTCAGCTATCTGAGCACTTCCTTAAGAGAAAAGAACAAGAGGCTTTGAGTAGTAAAATGCTGGTTAAGCTGCAATCTCCCAGGGCCCCAGTTCAGAACTTCCTTTGCTGACCATTTTGGAGAAGCATCTTGAGTTTGAAAGATCACCCCAAGAAAAAGGACATTTTACAGGGAGCTCATAGGTAAGAAAAAGAAGTGACAGCAGAAAGCAAAGGATTTGGGATTTTTTTTTAAACTCACGAGGACACAATCGGGCAGTGGGGATGGGACACTTGGTCTATAGCTCCTTAGAGTTTCACGTGCTCCCAAGGCTGTCACTTATGTTATAGTATCTGTGTATATATTTAATTTTTTAAAACTATCTTTATTTATTGTATAGAGACAGCCAGAAAGAGAGGAGATAGGAAGAGAGAGTGAGAGAGTGAGAGAGTGAGAGAGTGAGAGAGTGAGAGAGTGAGAGAGTGAGAGAGTGAGAGAGTGCCAGCCCTGCAGACCTGCTTCACCACTTGTAAAGTTTTTCCCCCTGCATGTGGGGACTTGGGGCTTGAACCAAGGCCCTTTCAAATGAATTGTACCACGTGCTCTCAACCAGGTTGCCACCACCCAGCCCCTTGTATATTTTTTTTGTTTTGAGAGACACTAGAGCACAGCTCTACCATCCATGGAGTTTCATCTACTTTTGATGGTGGTCCTTAGTACTCCCATGTGTTGTAAGGATGGAACCCAGGGTCTCACACATCACATGGGAGGCATGCAAGCTACTCCAGAGTCACCCTCCACCCCAGCTCACAGATGTCTTCATACAGTTTCCATAGTACCCATATCCACACCTGTTTATGGAAAGCAGCTGTCCGATCTTTGGTTAAAGGGTGTGGTGCATTCATCTGTCTTAAACAGGCCATTTCCCCTAGTCCCTATTGCTGGCCAGAAGGAACAGGGTCCAGTACTGTGGAATGGAGAATGACTTCTAATTTATCATTCCTATGAAGAAGACAAGTACTCTGACAGCTGAGTACTGAAATACTTTGGCACAGGAACAAGGCATGGAGGCCCTGCTGGGCAGCTGGGTTACTTGCATTTGGTTTAGACCAGTGGCACCGTGTCTCACTGAAATACTTCATCTGGGTGGACCACAAAATAGCTTGCTGCAGCTGACCGCACGGGAGGTGATCTCTTCCTGCTCATTTCTAAGAAGCAGCCTGATGTGCAAGATGCTTTGTTGTTGTTCAGAACCCCTCTCTGGAGGACTCTGGGAAGCCGATTCAGTTTCCCGAGAACTGCAAGGGCCCCCCAAAGCATCAATTCCAATTTCTCAAGGTAACCCAAGTGGTTGATGGCCTGGCATAGATCAGGAGACCTCTACCATCTTTACAATAATCCCATTGACCTGGCAAACATGTTTCAGGTCAAACACTGTGGCGAACAGTTAGAAACATCCAAGCTCTTCCTTCAAATAACATGTCATGTGGTAGGACGACCTCTCAGACAATCATTAGTCACACCTTCCATCTATCTTGTTATGATTCATGTTAGGTTAAAAAGGAAACACATCCTTGTGCAGGTCCTTGTGCTTTGTGCCATGTGCGCTTAACCCACTGCACTACTGCCGGACTCCCCAAAAGGAAACACATACACAGAGAAGTCCGTTTGAATCTGAAATAATTTTGCTGATATTTGAATTGCTTTCCATGGGACATTTGCTTTTTAAACCACAAGATATCGCCATCTGGATTATCTGAGTACAAAAATCCCTTCTCTCCCTCCCACCCCCAACCAAAACAAAGAGAGAAACAAACAAAACCCCAAACCCACAATTCAGTTTCAAATAAGTCTTGAAGAAATGAGACTCTAAATATTTACACATGGGTCAGGAAATAAATCACAAAACTATTTACAAAAATACACAAGCTTATATGCATTAACAATTTACACCAGTTCACAAAAATATTAAGACATAAAAAACACTATATAAATTAAAGTTAAGAACTTAAAGGTATGATCTAAGACTTCCTAAGATGCTTCTCTCATGCAGGTCATGGTTGAAAAAAATCAGGTTTTGGCTACCTTGGAATCTAAACTGTAAAACAACCATTTTTACTCTTTGAAACTAACAGGTACTAATCAGAAAAGGAATAAAGACCCTCTGTGGACGCTGACGTTACCTCGCAGTTATACCATTCCTGGCCATTCCGTCACACACAGTCTTGAAAATCACATGCCTCTAACCATTTGAAAATAACTTTCTGATACGCTCTTTCATAATTTCCTTACACACGCTGCTCAAACAATACTCTGCAACCTATTGGATGGGTGTGGCTGACAGGGTTGGGAACAGATATATGGACTCTGCAGACTCCGTTTTCAACTAAAGGTGAGAAGATTTTTTTTCTCCAATTTACATGGTATGCATTTGATGCTGCTTCAATGAGTGGCAAACCTACTTTCTAGCTCCACCATCATTAATGGTCCCTCTGCTTTACAGAATGAGTCCTAGAATTTTTCAACCTGACCTTAAATTAAAAAAAAAAAAAAAGCTTTTGCCATTATATATATATATATATATATATATATATATATTTATTTATTTATATATTTAAAAAAATGTGCAGGCCCTATCTATCCCTGGGATCATCCCAGGGACTTGTATGTTGACAAGGAAACTCAACAGAGTAAGCAGTAAGGCTTAGATGAATTTGATCATGAAGGGAAACGGCACCTCTGCGGCTGTTCGCAAACCCTCTGGGCCAGACCTCCAGGGAATATTTAGCTCTATCAAACCCAGCTGTGGCATCAGGTTTTTGTCAAAAAGATACAGTCTGGAAAGTGGCTAATGAAAATAGCGGTGAAAGTAAATTGTGGATTTGATGTATAAGGCAGCTAGCTCCATGTCCTTGACCTTACTGCTCTGTGTAAAGTTGTAAAGGACTAACATATTATTCTAGTTGTGAAATCGCACACAGGGTGAACTATGCTGAGGTAAACCTGGGCTCACAGTGATGTGCCATCCGATTTCTACCCTACAAGATTAGAAAGGGGAAGATACAGGCAAAGTCGCCCAAATAACTGAATCCAAAGTTAAGGCTGGATCTACATACATTCTGTGAAATAACTTTAGATTTGACCTACAGCTTGGGTACCACACCAGTAATCTGAGTCATTAGTCTATTCAAAATATTTACCTGGTCATTCTAACCCCCAGTGGACATGAAGGACATAATGACTTTGAGTATTTAACCTCAGTAATTTCTTACAACAGACTTTAGTTTCAAGAGTAAAAACAACGGCTGTGACAGCAAACCCACAAGTACTAAAATGGACGGGACTTTTTCAGCCGCCTCCCTCGGGGCTCTGCCACTAGAGCCCCTGCTATCTCTTTATCGTAAAACTAGTTCCTCTCTCTAATCTCCACGCTGCTGGTGAGAATTTATAGGGCTTGTGCGATCTCCATAGGGCAATGGGGTGTTCACTTGACAAAAAGATGGCTAAAGTTTTTTTTTTTTTTTGAAGTGTTGTGTATTCACTAAAGAGCAAACTCCCATATGTAGAGCACTCCAAGTGCTTGCGTGCTAAGTGGAAGGATGCCATCAAAGTGCCTTTCCTGGTGAAAGTATGCCAGTAGGGGTTGCATTTTTTTTTTTTTAATGTAGACGGCTAAATTTTTTGCAGACCTTTTCACATATCTGCTTTTGGGGTTTTCTACCATGACTTGGTAAATCCCTCTGATGAATTCTGGGGGGAACAAAAGATTACTTTTTAGAGTTTCTCCACATAAAAGTAAATGTGTTGTTCTGGAGACTTTTATTTCTTTTTCTAAATAAAAATTACAGGATTTTTTTTTTAATTAAAAAAAGGTAACTGGCATAAATTCTAATCTTTATACAATTTCACAGCGATAGTAGCAGCAATGAATTTAGTCTCATAAAGATTTCTTCCTTTACTCTTACTCTAAAATAAAAACTAGCAAGTTTTGAAAGGGCAGAGCAGCAATCATTCAGTACATGGAATGAAATTCTCCTAGTGTCTACTCCAAACTGAGTTACTAAAACATGTGAATGTATACAACTCAAGCATTACTCAGAAGTATGGAATGAAATGACAGTCTACACGGGTTGTGTTAAGTACAGGAAGTGCCTTGCCAGCCTGCTGTGAATGTATGTGGTGGGTGGAGCTGAGAAAACAGGACAGACTTGCACTCAAGAGGTGTCTTTGCCTACTCCCGTCAAAAATGCAAGAATACCCAAGAGAGGTCTGGGTATTTAGCATGTTTAACATGTCTACGGAGTTGTAAGGACTATGTGAAATGCTGGTGTCGATGGCAATTAGAAAGACTTTGACTGCACAAGTGTGGAGCGATTCTCAAGAACACAAAACTGCCTATGATGCCAATGCACAAAACGGCTAGATACTAAGTGGCCATCGCAGGAGCTTCCAGCTGACTCACAGATAATGTGTGGCTCTTTTTAAGAGTGCCCAGGGAATCTAAAATTGGCATGTACATTTGGAATCAAGATAAAAGATAAAAATTCAGTCACAACTAAGCTTATTTTTTAATGAAAAGAAGTTGCTTTAGGAGAAAAATGGTGTGATGTGTTATACTAGGATTGTGACTGGCCAAATAAGACTGAAGAAAAAAAATAATAATGAAAGGCAGGCCACACATCAGAAGCACTGACACTGTTTTCTGGCACTAGCAAGGCCGGGGCAGGAGTCTGGCTCAGTGAGCTCCAAGAAATGAGAGTGATAAATGGGAATGCTCTGGTTCAGTCTAGGCTTAGGTGGTCTGCCATTTTATGATGACTCTGTTAAATGCTTAAAGTCCCTCTATGAGTTTTAGTTGCAATGTCCTAGCTGTCTGACAGACTTATTGGAAGTTTTCCGTGTTCTAATGGAACACACAAGACCCTGAAGTGAGAAAACTATACCTCAGTCAAGCAGGCTACATGGCTTCTGAGGAAGTGAGGATGCGACAGAAAAATACAAAGACCTACTAGGAAACAGAAATAAGCTGCTCTGAACTGGATAGCAAATACTAAGAAGGGCCGTATATTAAGTTCAAATTCAGCTAAAGGCAGTCCTCCGGCTCTGTATGGCAAGCATGGTTCTGTGACAAATTTCACTAGGTTTTCCACACAATGCTTTACAATCATTCAGATCTCCTTAAATGACAAAAATGACAGTCTATATATGGAGAGGCAGTAATGAAACAGGGAAGTGGGCGGGGGGTGGGGTGGTGAGATGGGTGGTTTATTTTTCTATTTAAAATGTGGTCGGGGGGTGGGGCTTGTAGCTTTTCTTTCTTCTTATTATTTTTTAATCTTTTTGGTTACTGAAAAAAAATAGAACAGTCCACTGTCCAGCAGAGGCTGCTTCAACTCTATTGCTCCCGGGGCTCATTCTGCATGGATCTGTGTTTCAGGGTGCTGCAAGGCCAGCTCTGTAGGCAGGAAGGCCCCCTGACCCAAAGCTGTAGCGTATGTCCTGTTCTGCGGGTGGGGGAAGCCAGAGGGCATGTATGTCCCCACTGCTCCTCCTCCAAAGCCTGCTCGCTGGTGCTGGTGCTGGGGCGGGGAGTGGTAGCCCTCCAGGTTGTCATACTGGGACACGACAGCCACACTGCTCTGGCGCTTGCCGTGTGTCTGGTATTGGTATAGCATGCTGGGGTCCCTCTCCACGGTCTGGGTATGGTGGAGTTTCAGGCTATGACTCCTCTCTGGTTTCGGGGGTGGGACTGACTGAGCGAGGTGCTCCTCCTCCTTGTAGCAGTCTCTGGAGTGTTTCTCTGGGGCTGGGGGCTGCCTGGCCCGAGGCCTCTCCAGCTCTTTGGAGAGCCTTACCTCTTTGTGGTTCAGTCTTAAAGTTTCCTGCCCTGATGTGACATATTTCCCTCCAGAGTTGTGGTAGCTGACTGGCTCAGAAGTGTCTGGGATCCCTTTGGACCCATAATCTAGCTGGCCAGCTCCCTGGGGGTAAGGTGGCCCATTTTTCGATTCGCATAACTGCCTATGGCTTGCTTCCTGATGTGCTCTGTGCTCAGGGAGGCTGCAGCCCATATCATGAAGCTTCCTGTTCCTGAGGCTGCTTTGCTTCTGAGGGAGGGACGGCTTCTCAGACTGTCCATTGCCATATCCTCCGTGGTGGTGGGTTCTGTCGAACTCGGGCTCTGGAGGCTTCCTATAGAAGCGGTCATCTCCCTCAGGGCTGACGGCTTTGACTGGGTGCCGCCCCTCCTTCCCCTCTGCCACTGAGAGAAGTCCAGTTTTCCCAGGATCTGATTTACTACGTAGGTGGATGACGTAGATCCCACCCAGGTCATCTTGCACAGCTGGGGTCATGTTATCATACTGGGACATAACAGGCCCTTTTACCTTCTGCCGAGCACGGCTCTCTCTCCGGATGGATTGCATGCGGTATTTTTCCATGTCTTCAAGATCCCATGAGGTGTAAGTGTGCTTTACATCTGCGGCTGGAGGCATGTTGACTATGTTATGGTCATTACCAGAGAAATACCCAGTCATGTTTGCCCGGGGACGTGGAGGCAAACCAACATAATTGCACAAGTTCTTTCCTTGCAGCCTAGGATTGTAGAAAGCAAAATCACGGTTGGGTAGGCGGTGAAGGGGCCTCAGCTGCACTGTGCCGTAGGTGTCCACGTCATACAGGGTTCCCTCTGGACTGTAATATGAACTAGAAGAACTGGAATATGGGCTGTACCGGTAGTGGACCCGACCATTCTCAAAGAAAGGCTGAAGCTGGGTTACGTGATAATCAGAACGGGCCTGGGAAGACTGATATGGCTTGTACTGGTACAGGGGTCTTGGGCAGTAGGCTGGTTCATCATCTGGGGGAACTTCTGTCCGTGAAATGGGAACAGAGCGGATCATGGTAGATGGAGGGGCATGGAGAGACTGTACCCTGCGGATTGTAGGGTATGGTGGAATATCTTCAGGGTAACAAGTACTCCTAATAGAGGAGCTCAAAGAAGATACATATTCAACCCGGTTGCATGGCTTGGTGTGGTGTCCAGATACAGTTCGTCCTGGGGCCACGTACGTATTAAAACGAGGACCCATGGAGGCTGGTGGCTCAGACCTGGAACCATATGCCTGATGCTGCTCCAATTTATTGTGATGTGGAGGAACACTCTGGGGGCGGAACTGACAGTTGGGAGTCATACTGAAATGCAAACAGTTTTCTGGACCAAATGGCTCGGTGGTGAAATCAGGTCTAGCAAAGGTGGAATAGGCAGGCTTCTGAGAAGCATGCTTAGGTTGCGGGATAGGAAGAGGTAAAGGCAAAACATCATCCACAGAGGCTGAGGAAGCAGCGATAAAGGGGTGATAACTGGAAGCGCTGGCAGCGTCTGCACTGTTGGAGTGTATGGCGGCAGCGATTTTACTCTCCATTGTCCTGGTGGAGGGGACGGGAGCAGTGAAGCCACAGGAGGAGTACAAAGGGACAGACTCAGCACGCAGGTGCAGTGGCGGGGCCCTGGAGCCTTCCCGCACCTTCTCAGGAAGGTCTGGCTGGACAGCAGGAGCAGAGGCGGGACACTGAGAAGCTGCACTGCCATCAGTGAGAAACACAAGCGCAGGGTCATCCATGGCTCTGGGTTCAGGTGGCCTCTCCGGAACTGTAACTACTGCTTGAACCTATTAGGGAATGATACTATTATTATGACGATGACGATTATGATTGCTAGAATGCCCCCTCTATAGAACCAAACACTGCTATGAGATCATAATTTACAAGTTGAGGCTATCTGATTAGCAGCAGAAACTATCTTACAGCATGTGGTCGGGAAAAGGACTGTGTTCTACCTAATAGTACAACGGCCGTAACCAACTCTGGAGAACTGCTCTAATTTATGACAGGTTTTTAGTGTGAGATGAGGTTTCCTATGACACTATCTTAACACACAGACCAAAACAATGGGTTAGTCAAATAACAGTCAACTTTAAAAAATATCTTTATGTCTAGTCTATCTCGGCTGAAACAGCATTTTGTTCAGTAAAAAGGGTAAATTCTATTTGGGGGTTAATGTTAAAGTGACTCCTGAGTGAGCCCCTAAATCTAAGGAAAGGCAATAAAGTGACTCACTTAAACTAGCATTCAGACTAATCAGCTTACTCTCTGTCCCTGGACTTCTTTCTACTTTATCTTGGCTTGTGGTGACAGAAGCCAAACATGGTCCTCACAACAGTCTTACCCTTGAGTAGATGCTACACCAGCTATCCTTGACAAGCAGTTGCTAGAAATAGCATCCTCCACAAAGGACTAAGTAGTAGAGTTGTTGTAGTTCAAGGACACCACAAAAATAAAATAAAAGAAACCTCCTTGTACTTTCTTTTTAAAAAAAAAAATAGAAGTTTTGGAAGAAAGCTTAACCATTTGCATTCCATATTCTCTCATCGAAGCAAGTGCCTGACTATACAGGGATAGTCTGCTGGAAAATGCCGAGTAAATAGTAACAGCATTTAGAAAATAGCAAATAGCATTTGCCAAGTGTACTCTCTTCTTGCATTTCTGAAAAGTTTGTGAGGCAGACAAACTTATAAAGGTCTTAAGATTAGAGCACTTTCATTGTGCAGATGTGAACAACTGGCAGAGGGTAGTTAAATGGCTTGCCCAAAATCACAATGAGTCAGTGATGGAGCTGGGAAAACAAAAACAAAAACAAACACACAAAAAAACAATCCTGTAGTCTTGACACATAAAGTCATTTTGACTCATTTGTTCACATTCTCTTTGTATCACCATGAAAGAACTACCTGACATGTCAGGAAGTAAAGGTAGCAGGTGCAGTTCAGTTATAGTCACTGAGTAATGGTTCTTTTCTCTGGGCATTACCAGTTTCGAGGTTAAAGCAGACTCCAACCTCAAATGGGAAACATTTGATAGAAGTCTGCTGCAGGGTTTGAAAGTAAATGTTGCATCTGACAACACACTCGACTGAACAATGATACACTTTTGGGGGAAAAAAAAATGTTAGTTTATCTCACTGACCTCCCCCTTCTTACCTTGTGAGAATTGTTTAATCCCACAGCACTCGATATGGTCGGTAGCTGCTCTGTTGATCTCTGGGAGGGTGGAGGGGGCAGGGGACGATTAGTTCTGTGAGGACGCTGCAGAGTGGCGGTAGCAGCAAAGTCAGCTGTGGTGGGTTGTTCAGCCACATCCCAGTTAACTTCCCTGGTGCTGATTTCAGCTGCTGCTGGAGCAGTTGTCATGTAAGCCATGGCAGCTGTGCTGGTATTCTCTTCATGGGACCCAGAAGGTGGGTAGGTTTTGTCCCTGGGCAGAGTAGAGGGTGTGACATGTTTGTCTGTGAACTCTGAAGGATAAGGGGACTTATCTGCACTTGCACCAAGGTAAGGAAAGTCCTCATCACTGTAGAAATGAAGTTGAGACGGTTCCTGATCTGCAAAGGAGACAGTTGGCATATTGGTCTTCCCAGGTTTTTCTTCAGGGAAACTTATGTGATCATCAGACTTAGAGTCTGGTAATGGAACTGAAGTGATTCCGTTCTTCTCTGGATCCCCAGATAAAAAGGTTCTATGTGGTTGATTTCCTGGTAAGTCTGCCTGGTGGAGTTGGTCCCCAGATTCTGCTGTTTCGGGGTGGGATTGGCCCCCAATAGCTGCTGTGTCTGGTACAGGCTGGTCACAGATCCCAGATGCATTATTATGGAGATGGAACTGCTCTGCTGGCCTATCAGTTTGGAAATAGGCTTTATCTAAAGTAACACTAGGGTAGGAACTAGGTAGTTTATCTTCAGTAGCGATCACTGCTACATTTCCATTATTTGGATAAGCAGCCTGAGAAGTCCCTGGTCTCTTCAATGTCTGAGTAGAGGCTTGCTGCGCAGACTCAGCTAACGCTAAGGCCAACAGGCGGGCCACATTTTTCGGAGGCGGTGGTGGTGGGATAATAGAGACTGAACTGACAGGAACGGAATCCTGAGGGGGGTCATGGGTAACTGCTCCTGGTGGGAAATTGGGAAAAAAAATGAGAGTGAAAAGGTAGCTTGTGTTATCCTATATGGAAAGCCAAATACTCCCCATTTGATTAAAAAAAAAGGTGCCTTCCATATTTCAAAATGCCAATCCATAACCTTCTATCTCACATGCAAATGTTGCAGAAAATACATTTGGTTCAGAAGGAAAATTAAAACAAAGAGGGTTTAAGGACTGCAATCTCCTCTTGAATGGCCACAGAGGTGGGAGGAAAAGCAGGCTTCTCATCTGGCTTAGGAAAGACTGCTCAAAAAACAAGCTTCAGGTGCTTAAAGATTCTTATTAAGAATGGTTTTTAACATTTGATGGTGTAGGCTGGCTCGTTAGCTTGTAAGGATATATATATCAGAGAAAACAGAATCAAGAGCTATGAAGATGTACAAAAAATCTCCACGAATTCTGACTGTCCAAAAAAGATAAGGGGATTTTATAAAGGTTTGAAGCAGGATCACTAGCCCTTCAGGTTTTTTTTTTTTTTTTTAATTATTTTTAATGCTTTTACTTTAGGGCTCTGAGCCATCAGCACCACCCAGAAAAACATTCTCTTTGATTAAAGGCTAGCTGTGGAACAAAATTTTCTCTTATAAGGCACCGATGGCACACAGGACTGAAGATCCCTCTTAGCTTAAAGAAAGAATGGAGGAAAACAAATGGTACCTGTCTGAGTCTGTCCAGAAGGTACAGCCTTACTCTGACTGCATGAGCCGGCCTGCTCCTCCTTCCCTGGCGACTCTACTTCTACAGCAGCTACCTGGTCCAGGGTCTGAACTCCAGACTCACATTCTTCTTGGGCTTCGCTCTCATTTACTTTCATCTTCACTACCTGGGTGGGGGATCTATTTGTGACATCACTGTCTTCAATAGTTTTAGTCCAGATGCATTCTGGAGAAGACAGATTTGGAACTGTTACATTTGAGGTTGTACCAATGACTTCTGACACCCGAGTGGGAAGTGTCACGGAAATGGGCTCAGATATGTTCATAGAAGGTGATTTACTTAATTTCCGTCCAATCTTTGGAGAGAAAGCATAGACAACCTTTTCAGTGAATGAGGATGGCTTAGATAACTTCTCTTCGGTTGGGCTTAAGTCCAGGGTAAAGAATGGACTCAGTTTCTCCTGAAGAGGAGAGGCAGGCTCAGAACTTGCAGTGCTTCCAGGAGTCTGAGACTGGCTACCACCTGCGTCTGCATCCTTTTTACTGGTGCTTGGTTTATCCTTGGAGTATCCTAGTGAATCTAAAAAGGAAGCACCGCCCTCCAGACATTCGGATTCAGCCTTAGGAGGACTACACTGAAATGACATCGGATCAAAATCCAGGCTGGCTACTCCAATATCTGGTGGGCTCAAATCCACATCCTCTGCTGAATGAGGAGACATCAGAGCTGGAATATGGAGTAGCCCCACTTCCTCCTCACTTTCATTGTCATGGGGCAGATTATCATAGGAGTTACAACGGTTCCCCAGCATGTCTCCATTAAAAGAGGCACTCAGTGCATCACTGCTAGATCTGGGTCTTCTGGGTCGGAACAGCTTGGAGTCACCTGGTAAAAATGAATAAGAACATCAAAGTGCGAACGTTATAAGACCCACCACACTTGACAAGTGGCCTCCTTCCAGCAGTAATGCACCAGGAAGGTGAAGAACATGCTGCTCCTAATTTTCTTTCTCGCAGTTGTCTCTGGGGCACAGGGACATGCCTCCCACCAAAGACCAAAAACACATATTTGACATACTCGGAGGAAGAATGCAACATCTGGTGATTTTACATAAAAGAAAAGAAAAATAATAAAATAAAAAGAACTTAAAATTCTTAGATCCCATTAAAAATCCAACACTGACTCTTGCTGTGACTTTGGGCAAGTTTTTCATTTTTCTGTGTGTGTGTTGCTTTTTTAACATTGACTTCACATGTAACTTATGAGGCAGAATCAATCGCTTTAAATAATATTTTGGATGCACAGCAACAAAAGGCTATTTTAGTAAAAAAAAAAAAAAAGATGAGGTACATAGTACCTCATTTCTTAAATATTGAATTTCTCAAAAAAAAAAAAAAAAACAAAACTCTACAATTCCACAAAGCATTTACAAATATCTAGTAAAGGATTCGTTTCAGACACACAATTTTTTTCTTAATAAGAATCACTTTTAGTTTCTCAAGCAGAATTATGAAAAATGGTAGAGTATTACAGTTTTTTAAGTTGTTAAATATTGAAGTACTAGTTCTCTATCTTATCATTATATTAATTATTAAAACTGCCACAGAGAAAAATCTTCTACAAAGAGGCAGAAACTGTCTTAAAATAAATTCACTAATACGTTGACCACTGATAAAATTAATTCCTATTTTTTTTGTCTGGATAAAACTAGGACCTATCTAGTCTACAGCATCATTTTTTCCCTGAAACTTTCTCTTAACTACAATAGAATGGAAATTTTTAGAAAATCTGTACGATATCAGCTACCCAGCTACCTAACTATAGGGATATATCAATAGGAATTCCTGAATTATGAGCAGAGTCATTGGTTAATGAGGATGTGGTATATATCAATACAATGATGAAAGAGTTTACTAGCATGGTGAGGCCTGTATCCCATGATAACTGAAAGTCTGATTCAAAGTCCCCGGTAAATCAATGTACCCACTTATTTGTCAAAAGCTTTCCTTTACAATTCTATTATGCAAGTCAGACATGAAGTGAAGGATATACCATTTGCTATTTCATGGTGTTGTTAAAAACAAAAAAACAAAAAAACAAAAAAGATCTTCCCAGTGGGTACAGAAATAATACTTTGTTCATCTCAAACATTAGCACATAACTACTGTCAGAATCTGAATTCTGCTAAGGAGAAACAAACTCAAACTTTTCAAATTTTTTTTAGTTTTGTTTTTCAACTTAAGTTGTAACCAAACATGGTGCACTATTCATCATAAAAGTTTGGTTCCATTTTATAGGAATTCACTTTAAGTTCTCTTTTCTTGGCAGTAACTATCCTTAGGCAACAAGGGCAGCCTGTTATCAACCTGGTCTGTGAAGTTTAACACTAGATTAATCTATCTGCAAGACAAAGGACTACTGGTCTGAATATCAGCACGGCTTATGCTTATACTTTGTAACACTGTGCTGTCATTTTAAAATCTAAAGGAAAATATTAACAACACAATCTTTTTTAGGTTTTATTAAGCCCAAGTTAATTAACTTAAAACATTTCTATTATTTCCTAAAAACTCAATAGCAATTATACCAAAATGAAAAGATTAAAGACTGGTTCCATATTAAAACATCAGTGGACAATATCAAATTGACTGATATTAGTAATGTTAGAAAATGACTATAGTCTACTGAGCATATATTTATGAAACACTGAACTGTGCTCTTTTATCAAGTATAAAAGGATTGACGCTTTTCATCTTACCATCAACTGCATGGAGAGAAGTAAGAGATTCTTCACTTTTAGCTGAGCGAAGGGTTCCTTCTGCCCTGCCACCTGAGAAATCAAAACCAAATAGCATAAAATTGTATTTACTATTATAGATGTAGTGAGAGAAAATGGTCTTTACTTTTATTTAGGCTTTCAAGAGTGATTAACTGTACATTTCAACTATCATTTTCAATTTAGTGTCAGAGTATATGTGTTGTATTGCTCTCAAATTGTTTCCTATATGAAAAATTCCTTTTATAAAAGATTACGAACTTGTTAGCACAGATGAAATAAATATCTTTAATTTCATAGTCAGTATGATACAGGCTTCTCCTATTAACTGCAAAAAGAACTTTCCTATTTGGTAAGCTTTGGTAGTCCCCCCCCCCCCCCCCCCCCCCCGGGGAACTTTATTTCCACGAACTTATATAGAAAGCCTTCCAAGCAACTCAGACCTAAAAAAATAACCTACCAACTAATACCATAAAGGAATTTCAGTAAGTAGGGGAAAGATCTTTATCTTGAGATGATTTGTTTACTGTATTGGATTTAGGATGAGCCCTAAATCCAATGACTGCTCCCTTTTAAGGAGACAGGATGCAGAGAGACAGAGGAGAAGTTCATGTGAAGACAGAGGCAGAGACTGGAGTGATACACCACACAATCCAAGAATGCCAGGACCCATCAGAAGCTGTAAGAGACAAGGACCCTTAGCAGGTCTTGTTGACACCTTGATTTCAGACTTTCGAACTTCTGAATTGCAGGAAATAAATTTCTGTTGTACCAGTATTAAGACACCTAAATTGTGGAAATGTGTTATGGCAACCTTAGGAAATCAATACAGGCAGCTGAATTTTATCTGTTGAATCTTATCTCTTAATCCCCTTTTGTTTTTGGCAGAACCTCACATGCTCACATTCTTTTCAAAACCCTCCTTCTTTCTGGTGATAGCAATTCATCTCTTAGTTCTTTGCTTTCCTTCCTAACCATTTCTTCTAACTCTCCTTTCAGGATAACTTTTTTTTTTTTTTTTTTTAATATCCCTTTAAGTGCTGCTTTTCTCCAGGATTCAGCCCCTCATCTGCTTCTCTCACCCAGTGGGCTCTCTTCCCTGGATGATAAAATCCATCCTTAAGTTTTTCACTGTTGGGTGTTTGCTGATGACTTTCCAAACTCGTATTACACATCACCTCTTGAATGAATGAATTGAATCCAATTCACTCTGTCCAAAATAAAACACATAATATTTTTTTCACAAACCTGTTAATTCTTTGCAGAGATTATGAAAATTTCACTTTTGCTCCTCTTTCTCATTTTTCACAGTATCTGGTCATCAGCCCTGCAGATTTGGCTTCCTAAAGCTCTCTCAGATTGACTTTCCACTGCCACTCCTTATGCCAGCATTCATGTCTTTTGCCTACAGAGCTATGTAAGTACCATCTAATTTCTGTCCAGCTCATCTTACTCGCTTCACATACAATCCCTACGCTGCTGCCAAAGTCATCTTTTTCAAACTCAAACCTGGTCACATTACATACTGAAGCCATCCAATAGCTAGCTATCCCTCCACCCACGGAATGCAGGACAACATTCTCTGGCAAGTACACAAAGTCCTTAATGATCTGAACCACTCTACCAGGCCAAGTGCTTTATACTTGCCTGTTTTATACAACAAACACTTTGTACCCGTTTCCTGAATTACCAATCTAACTCTCTTATTAATCAGACAAATGCCTCCTTATCTTTCATCATTCAAGTCAAAGGTTATATTTTCTATTGACCTCAAAAAAACTGATGTGAAATGATAACTCCTACTATAAATATCTATTTCAACAGCTCTGATTCTGCATGAACTTAATTTTCTTACACATATGACTTCTGAAGTAGACTATAAAGGCAGAGACAGAGCCTACTATCAAAATATCTAACACATGCTGAGTAACTGACTATAAACCTAGTGAACAATGAATTAAAACAAACCAAATGTTACATTTCTAACATGAGCAGAAAAGCAAAAAGTATCCTTCCTTGGATAGTATCCTTCCTAGATCTGGAGTAACATGGTTTTTAAAATTACATTTAAAATAATAGTTTTTTAAACAATAATAGTATATTTGTTTGATCAGTAAGATGCTCTTCTCAATGAGTCTTCCAGTAAAAAGGCAGCTTTTGGGTTGAGGAGAAAGCATAATGGTTATACAAAAAGCTTCTCATGCATGAGGTACTGAAGGTCCCAGGTTCAATCCCCAGCATCACCAGAAGCCAGAGCTCAACAGAGCTGTGAGAGGGAAAAAAAAAAAAAAAAAACCTTCTTTCTAAGTTTCTAAACTTAAAAGGCACATTGAAACATGGCTTTTCACTTTTTTAAATCTGAAAAAATACAGACTAACTTGAAATGCTGCAGCATTTTTATCAATAACATACAAATTATGCTAAAATGTGAACTTTCACTCTATATGCTTTCAATTTCAACATATTTATCCATAACATACGCATGTGGGAATAAATACTGGGCAAAAACAAAACAAACAAATCCCAAACCCCAAACCCAGAATTCACAGAGCAACACAATTGCAGAGAAATTATACTGATGTGAACGATAGCAATGTGTTGTGTATGCATATGGAGTAAAGAAGAAAAGTCATCTGAGGGAACAAAAGAGTGAGTCCGATTTGAAAATCGCCCTCCTGGCAGGGAACATGAGGAAGGGGAGATACTAACCCTTCAGTGCCATTGCTTTCATCTCTGAAGGTTCGCTCTCATTGCGCTGCAATTTTCGTTTAGAAACTGATGAGGATTTTCCCAAGTTGAAAAAGGAACGCCAACTGCCCACAGGAGATTTCTTCATTTTATTTTGAGGCCTCCTCCTATGAGGACAAAAAGAGTCAATGTTAAAATATCCATGGGGCTACTGGCTCTGTTAGCAGCCTCAGGGTGGCTGGGGGAATCACACTGTGTGAAGTGCTGGGCAGCTCTGAACTTAAAGGGAAATCACTGTCCCATAACAATCCATTCCTTACTTTCTGGAACAAGCTGTTCTCCTTGCTCGTAAATTTAAGTTCTTAAACAGCACCCCCCAGAAAAACCACACCCTCTGTGGTGAAACTGTCCTTTTCCCTAACAACTTGACCTGCACCACTCACTTCCTCCTTTAGAACGGCACCCTGGTCTAATGACTTTTGAGAATCGCTATAATGCCTTTTGCATCACTCCCTATGAAGTGCCAGCCACAGTCAAATAAGCAGGCTATCACGGGGGGTGGGCTGAGGATCAATACAGTAGTACTGAAACATAAACGCAGAAGAAAATAATGGAAGTCAGTAAAAATTGATGCTTTTTAGGAGGAGTTGATGAATTTTACCTTTCAAGTGGGAACTCAATTATGGTGTGGAATTTTCCCTGAAGCGCAGCAGGCCCTTCTCCTACTTCAATATACTTATTTTCAGTCACGATTGGAGAATTGACCTGAGCTTGTGTTCGTGCCTGGGCCTCCTCTAATGTCAGCAGCTTGGTAGATGGGGACGAGACCAGCAGGGACTTGGGTCTTGCTAGAGAAGCTATGGAAGTGAAGAACAATGCAGAGAGTCAAACGTTTTCTGTATGGGGAAAACACATTTATATGTATTTGTCTCTGTGTGAAATTTTCTTCATTAAAATTTTTTTTTAAACTTATAATCTTTTTTTAAAAATATTTATTTTATTTATTTATTCCCTTTTGTTGCCCTTGTTGTTTTATTGTTGTAGTTATTATTGTTGTTGTCGTTGTTGGATAGGACAGAGAGAAATGGAGAGAGGAGGGGAAGACAGAGAGGAGGAGAGAAAGATAGACACCTGCAGACCTGCTTCACCGCCTGTGAAGTGACTCCCCTGCAGGTGGGGAGCCGGGGTTCGAACCGGGATCCTTATGCCGGTCCTTTGCGCCACCTGCGCTTAACCTACTGCGCGCTACAGCCCGACTCCCTTCTTCATTAAATTTTTAAATGGCAAAAAATGGGTGCTGGTCCACCTGGTAGAGTGTGTGTCTTACAATGCTTAAGGACTCAGATTCAAGCCCCCAGTCCCCACCTTCAAGGGGACAGTTTCATGAGTGGTAAAGCAGTGCTGCATGTTTCTCAGTCTCTCCCTTGCCACTCAATTGCTCAGCCTCTATCTAATAAACAAACAAACAAACAAAAAGAATGTTTAAAACATGATAGGGCGGGGGTAGATAGCATAATGGTTATGCAAAGAGACTTACATGCCTGAGACTCCAGAGTCCCAGGTTCAATCCCCTGTACCACCGTAGCCAGAGATGAGCAATGCTCTAGTAAAATAAATAACTAAATAAATAAATATGATAGTACTTTCCACTAAATGAGGAAGGTGATATATGTGTGTTTTAAAGATCCATATGACATCTAATTATTTTTCTTTCTTAGAAGATATCAAACGGGTGAGATGACTGGGTTGAACACCTCTCTTGCCATGCATTACCTGCCCCCCCCCCCGAGAGAGAGAGAGAGAGAGAGAGAGAGAGAGAGAGAGAGAGAAACAGACAGACAGACAGACAGACAAAGGCAGACATACCAGGTCCCTGGTGTCACTCAGGTATCTTTTGTTTTGGAAAGAACTTTTTTCTTATCTTTCCCCATATTATATTTTTACATGCATCAAGGATATATTTTAAATGTTGTCATGAGTTTAAATCACAATCAGACTAATAGTAAGTATTTACTATATACATACAGAACAGCTGACATATTGTGCATTTAGGAAAACAAGAATCAGCTATTTTTTAAAAATTTTTTAAAAAATTATCTTTATTTATTTGTTGGATAGAGACAGTCAGAAATCAAGAGGGAAGGGAGAGAGACAGAGAAGACACCTACAACACTGCTTCACCACCCACAAAGCTTTCCCCCTGCAGTTGGGGACCAGGGGCTTGAACCCAGGTCCTTGTGCATTGTAACATATGCACTCAACCAGGTGCACCACCACTTGGCCCCTCAGCTTTTTTTTTTTTTTTATCAATGCCCTATTTGTCAAACTGGGATAAAAAATTGAGGTGTTCTTTTTTCTTTATAAGTTTAGATATAAATTCTTTGTAGTAAACAAAATCCACTGGAGCGTACCTGCTCCTTCCTGAATGACCGCACTGATTTTCCCGCTGAAAAGCACGTCTACATGATTGAGGATGAACTCCACAACCACAGACTGAATTCTCACTTCCATGAAAGCAGCTGTTCCACTGAAGCAGGCAGACTCTATCTGCTTTGATCTGTGGGGGAAACATCACCAGAGACTTCTAAAGATGACAGTCTAAAAGGCTTTTATTTATTTATTTATTTTTTTCACTTCAAGTGTGTAAGTCACTGACAAACTAGAGGAAGAACTGTCTAAGGCCCAACTGTCTGATTTAGTGAGATGCTCATAAAAACAACAGATTTGTCTTACTTTCAGAAACGAATGACTTAGACTTTTATTTAAGATGACTGATTCTACCTAAGGTCTTGAAAGTCAACTGTAACTTACCTCAGCAGGTTTGGAGCCCAAACAATTGCTAGGTTTTTTGCATGCATATTTGTGATGGAACAATAGTCAGCTAGAAGAGACAAGTGTCTCATTAGGAATTCCAGTGTTCTGGAAAATAAAATAAGACATATCAACAATGACAACTAAAACCTCTGTAGCAGTATAGTGCATAAATGTTGTGCTAATTAATGTGTAAGTTTTCAGTAGCAAAGTTGGAAAACAAGCCATGGAGCAGAGGGTAGGTAGCATAATGGTTATTCAAAGAGACACTCATGCCTGAGGCTCCAAAGTCCCAGGTGGTCCCCTGCACCACCATAAGCCAGAGCTGAGCACTGCTCTGAAAAGAAAAATGGTGGCTTGCTAGACCTGAGGATGCTGAGTGAACATCTAAAGTCACATTAGAGACTTCAGGGAATAAAGTAGTGATAAAGAGAAATTTAACAAGTCAAAAATGGAAAATTACTGTACAAAGACAAAAAGCTATCCCAGAAAGGAAATATAATTATAGTGAACTACTTGGTGTAACTGTGAAAAACTGTCATATGGTTATTGCAATAGAAACTGAATCCTGATTTAACTAGACGGTGAATGGGAGAGAAGGGGAAGTATGTATATTGGGAATTAGAATAGAGCTAAATTGGATCTGCCAGAAAAGGAACATAACAAATAATATCTGAAACTAAAAAAATTAAGAAAAATATAAGCACATCATTTAGAAACTGAGGGGTAAACTCCAAAAGAAAGAACTGATAATGACATTTTTTTAATGACACTAAGGGCTCCACACCTGCACCACTGTTCCACTCCTGGCATTATTATTATTTTTTTAAATAAAGATAAAGGGTGAGAGACAGAAGGAAGGAGAGGGGAAGAGAACAGAAGGACACTGTTTATGAAGCTTCCCTTGTAGACGTTTCCCCATGTGGTGGCCAGGGGCTTGGACTAGTATCCTCACTCAGGATGAAGTGTGCACTTGACCAGCTGAGCCATCTACTGCACGCTACAGACAATGACACTGGAGAAAGAGAACATGGAAATGGGAGAGGTGTGAAGCAGAAGGCGGCTGCTTTTCCTTCAGCTCTCTCACTACCATTTGATTTCTATTTCTTAAATGCTGCTGTGAGGACTGAACCCAGGTCCTTGCACACTAAGATGTCAACACCAAATGTCTACCCAGGGCCCACTTTTTTTGTTTTTTACTTTGGGGGTGGAGGAGGGGAAGACAGCACAGCCCCCTCTCCATCATTCATGGAGCTACCTTTTGGTGCTGTCCATGATGCTCTCATGAGGTGCCCTGGACCTCATACTCAATAAGCTGTGAGCCTTATCAGGTGAGTTATCTCCTCATTCCCATTTGAATTTTTTAAAAATTTCTCTATTGGGGGATTAATGAATGGTCTACAGTTGACAGTAAAATACAGTGGTTTGTACATGTGTAACATTTCTGAGTTTTCTGCATAACAATTCAACCTCCTCTAGGTCCTCCTCTGCCATCATGTTGCAGGACGTAACCCCCACCCCCATCCAAGAGTCTTTTAGTGTGGTGCAGTACACCAAAACATCTGGAATATAACTTGAAATACATCTATCTTGACAGACAAGATCAGAAGGGAAAACACTAAGCAGAACTTGGACTGGAGTTGGTGTTCTGCCCCATTTGAATGTTTAAAACTGTTTATTGTTAAGTTTCTAGGGCTGGGCAGTGGTGCAGCTACTATAGTATACACATCACCATGTGTGAGGACCCAGGCCTTAAGGCCCTGGTCTCTGCCTGCAGGGTGGGAGGCTTCATGAGCAGTGGAACAGTAATATAGGTGTATTTCTTTCTTTCTAACATAAATAAGAAAAGAGAGATGTGGTAGCACAGGGGGTAAGCGCAGGTGGCATAAAGCGCAAGGACCGGCATAAGGATGCAGGTTCGAGCCCCCGGCTCCCCACCTGCAGGGGAGTCCCTTCACAGGCGGTGAAGCAGGTCTGCAGGTGTCTATCTTTCTCTCCCCCTCTCCGTCTTCCCCTCCTCTCTCCATTTCTCTCTGTCCTATCCAACAACAACGATGACATCAATAACAACATCAATAATAACTACAACAATAAAACAAGGGCACAAAAGGGAATAATTAATTTAAAAAAAAGAAAAGATAAGGAAAAGGGAAAGAAAGAAAGACAGAGAGGAAGAGAAAGAGAAAGGAAGGCAGGCAGTTAGGCAGGCGGGCAGGAAGTAAGGAGAGAAGGAAAAAAGAGACAGAAAGCAGGTTGTCAGGAGTGGTGGGGTAAATGTTCAGGCACTGAGCCCAGTCATAACCCTGGTGGCAAAACAAGTAAATGAATTTTCTGTGTGCTCCCTAGTATTGCATATGTCAGCGCTGAGATGAGCAAGATCAGTGAACCGAAACTTAGGTAATGCTAAGATAAGTTTCTCTCCTTGACCAGAGATGGGTTTTACCTTCTCAGTCTAGCCCCACCCACCAATCTAGTTCTAGGCTTTCTCACCCCAAATAAGGCTGACAATGTGGTCACAGCCAATCAGATATTTTTGCCCTTTTTTTTCTTTTTAAATTTGTTTCTAAAGTCTGTTGTACTTTCTTTTCTTTTCTTTTTTTGCCTCCAGGGTTATTGCTGAGGCTTGGTGCCTACACCACGAATCCACTGCTCCTGGAGGCTTCTCCCTGCCCCCATTTTTGTTTCCCTTGTTGTTTTATCTTTGTTGTGGCTATTACTATTGTTGTTATTGATACCATTGTTGTAGGATAGGACAGAGAGAAATGGAGAGAAGAGGGAAGACACAGAAGGGATGAGAAAGATAAGACACCTGCAGACCTGTTACACCACTTGTGAAGTGACCTAACTGCAGATGGGGAGCCGGGAGTTTGAACCAGGCTCCATATGCTGGTCCTTGAGCTTTGCACCATGTGCGCTTAACCCGCTGTGCTACCACCCGGCCCCCATCTGTTCTACTTTTACAGGTATTCTCAATTACCATACTGGTCAGTTTTGTCAGGGCTAATTTGTTGAGTTATTTCATTAACGTTTTCTAATTTACTCTTCAGTGGCTCCTAAATGTCCCCCCTCCCTCTTAAGACAGGCTGAATCAATAGGACAGTAAGTTAATAGTAAGTTCATATGTATGGTTTTTGATTATGCATTCATAGCTTTAGTGTTAACTTGAAAAAAAAAAAGCACTGACTTTTAATGTTGATTGAAAGTTTTCTTTATAGGGACTAGGTGGTGGTGCAACTGGCTGAGTGCACCTGGGTTCCAGCCCCCAGCCCCCACTTGCAGGAGGAAAGGTTTGAAAGTGGTGAAGTAGCATTGCCGGTGTCTCTCTCCATTTCTATCACCCACTTCCCTCTCGATTTCTGGCTATCTCTATCCAATATATAAATATACTATTTTTCAATTAAAAAAATTAAAAAATTATTTGTAAAGCTCATATATCTAAAAACTATTCAAGGCCAAAAGACAAGGTGTAAGCCAAGGTAAAAAGGTCATTCATAGATGAGACTGAAGATAGAAAAGTTTTACTAGTAATGATTCTGATTTCTCAAATGGCAGAGTGAAAAGGTTTATAGAATTGGTTAGGTAGGGGAAAAGGTCTGTTTAGAAGACAGGAAAGATGTGAGGGAATCAGAAACTAAGAAATTAATTTACTGAAAAT
The DNA here is from genome assembly GCF_950295315.1 of Erinaceus europaeus. Classification (NCBI taxonomy): domain Eukaryota; kingdom Metazoa; phylum Chordata; class Mammalia; order Eulipotyphla; family Erinaceidae; genus Erinaceus; species Erinaceus europaeus. Next base: position 27,767,182 of record NC_080181.1, read on the forward strand.
CAGAGGCTAGGTTTAAGAAATGATCACAGTGTCTCGCACTTGTTGGTATTAAAGTAAATATGCATAAAAGCATGGCTGAATCTGAAAATAAGTTAGTCCTGATTTAGTACTAAACTGGTGATTTCAAAATATTATGAGCAATGTCATTTTGGAAAAAAATCAGCACCTAATCTGTATATTACTGAAACGTATACTCATTTCTATTTCTTGTCAATAACTGAGTTTAATTTTCTTTTTTTCTTTTTTGGTGTAACTTCACTCACATTTTATACTGTTCTCTTCTCTTACTAAATGGCAGTCATTTTCAGTTTTATTCTGCCCTTAAAAATATATACTAAAACTAAAAGCAGGATCTGATTAAATCGAGAGCAGGGCACCAAAGTAAAAACCCTGTGGTGAAGGGGAGGGTGGCCATTGGGCTTCCCGGCGCGGTGGGGTTTGGGGGGGGTGGGTGTGGGTGGCTGGGATGGGACACAGTCTTTTGGTGGTGGGAATGGTGTTAAAAGAAAAACAAAAAGAATATTATATATATATATATATATATATATATATATATATATATATATATATATATACACTAAAATATGTCCTGAGATTCCAAAATAACATACGACTTAGAATTTTAAAAAGTAGTAACAAAACCAACAAATGACAACAAAAGCTAAAACAAAAACAAAACAAACAAAAACCCCTAGACTTCCAGCTCATCTGAGAGGCGATAAGAAAGCATCGAACTCGAATAAATCCCTCTCTCTCCATTGTTACCGATCATTTCTATCAGGAACAACAAAATAGACCCCTTTGTGGGCCCCCATAGGACCTTGGCCTCAATTTGGATCAATAATGGTAGAGAACGTCCCATCCGTCCGAAGGGAGGATGGACAACATACTCTATGCTACACCTGAGCAAGATGGGTCGATACTGGGGCAGCCTGGAATGTTCCTACGCATGACCACAGAATGTGAGCTCAGATCTAGAGGGATATAGAGGTCACACAGGCTCCTAAACTAATTATGGGCCCCAGATCAAATCAAATCAATGGGGTTTACAGTCAATAATATTTATACCCCTTTCCCATAATAGGGAGCTGCTCTGATCCAGCTTTCTAGTCCTTTTCCCAGCCATGACATCATCTCTCCAGACAATAATTAGGATCCACCTGCATATCAGATTTCAGGCTTAGGCAAAAACAAACAAACAAACAAACAAAAAACACTAGTATAGCTACAGGCCCTTTGAAATAACTAAAATATGCCTACTAGCTATCTACAAAATGGAGGACCCCACCCCCCCCAACACTTCATCTGCACTATTCCAGCCTTTAGGTCCATGATTGTTCAACAATTTATTTAGCTTTATATGTTAACTCTCTTTTCAGCCACCAGGTTCCAGATGCTAGCAGGATGCGACCAGACTTCCCTGGACAGACAGCCCCAATAATGTGCCTTGGAGCTCCTCTTCCCCATAGCCCTTCCCCACTAGGGAAAGAGAGAGACAGGCTGGGAGTATGGATCGACTTGTCAATGCCCATGTTCAGTGGGGGAAGCAATTACAGAAGCCAGACCTTTAACCTTCTGTATCCCACAATGATCTTGGGTCCATACTCCCAGAGGGTTAAAGAGTAGGAAAGCTATCAGGGGAGGGGTTGGTATACAGAGGTCTGGTGGTGGGAACTGTGTGAAGTTGTACCCCTCTTATCCTATGGTTTTTGTCACTGTTTCCTTTTTATAAATAAAAAATTTTAAAAAAGAAGAAACTAAGAGAAATTGCACCTTCAAAAAAAAAAAAAGAATGAAAGAAAGCATCTGAGATAATGTAAAAATTCTGTGGTTCTATGTAGTTCCAACATCTTAGGAAAAAGGAAAAATGTAAACAGGTTCCCAACACAACACTGTGCCATGTTTAGAATTCTAGCACCTTACATGCATTGACATTTGTTTTCATAAATTCAGGCAGCTTCAGAAACATTTCTCAGTCTCTTAAAAGCCAAAATAAAACAACAACGTAACACAGGCTTAGTCAGTTCACTTAATCATTCATTTAACACTCATTAAGATTCTAATGAATGCAGGGGCCAGGCGGAGCCACACCTGTTTAAACGCATGTATTACAGTGCACATGGACCTGGGTACCATCCCCTGGTTCCCACCTGACGGAGGAAAGTTTCACAAATGGTGAAGTACGGCTGCACATGCCTGTCTCTTTCCCTCTCTATTTCCCACTCCCCTCCAAATTTCTCTGTCTCTATCCAATAATAATAAAATAAATAAAAACTGTAAAAAAAAAAGAGACTCTAATGAATGTCAAGCACTGTACGAAACCCAGACATAAAGATTAATAAAAACATGAATGAAAACATGGGGCCTTACACAGTCAGAACTCCAAAGAAGGGACTAGGTGGTGTCACACCTGGTTGAGAGCACATGCTACAGTGCGAAAGGACCCAGGTTCAAGTCCCTGGTCCCCACTTGTAGGGAGGATGCTTCATGAGTGATGAAGCAGTGCTGCGTATGTGTGTCACTCTCCCTCTCTATCTCCCCCTCCCTTCTCGATTTCTGGTTGTCTCTATCAAATAAATAAAGACAATACAAATTTAAAAAAACTCCAAAGAAGTCTTAATAATTAGAAATACAAAGAAAAATGCCACTGTTACACATTAACTGATTTATTTTTGACTGATATTTTTTGACATGTGGTTTACCTATAGTGTGGAGGGGGTAGTTGCTGAATGACATCATGAATTTTTATCAGCCTTTCTTCATCTGTTGCTGCTGAAACGGCATCCTGTTATAATCACACACAAAGTAAATTAGTTAGCTTTATTGGTAAAATGAAAGCTATTCACTACCAGCTCAGTTTTCATTCTGAGATCAATTGCTTTGATGCTGAACAACAATGAAACACAATGTTGTATCAAGGAAGTAATCTTTTCATACTGTGTGGACACTGAACTCTACTCAAAGATAATTTTTTAAAGAACTTTATGGGAACCAACAGTAAAAGTGGTAAGATTTCTGATTCAAAGTCAGAGATTGGAAATGTGAAAAAGGCAAAAACTATGAACTAGCTAGCAATAGTGGTGTATATTATGAGTGTGTGTGTGTATGTGTGTTCTTGAACACAGCCAGTTTAATCACAGAATTCTCTTATATAACTGAACCAAGCTTTATACATTTTGAACAAAACCACAACAAATCTCTAAGCAACTCTATTTAAAAATGATTTGAACTCACAGAAAACTTCTCATACAGCTGGTATGTGAGCAGAGGGTTTGGAAGTTCTCGGAAGTACAGCTTACAGAGGGACCCCACAGAATGGATGTCTTGAACATATGGTTCTTTTGTCAGGTCGGGAACATGTTCAGAGTCAAATTCATGGCTAACAAAGATAGAAGACAAGAAATTATTTTATTGAAGGAAAAGTAAATAATGACTCAACAAACACAAAGCAAAAATGCAAAGTGTTGGCCTCTACCTGTCAATATTTTCTTTAAGTGATTATATTTCATATAAGTTATATTTGGATTTCAGCAGTAACTGAATATCTCATCTTAAGATAGGTGCTTTTCTATATGGATATAAAAGGCATAATTTTAATGTTAAAATGAATAGCAATTCCTGAAATATATATGAATGAGAGGCTCTTAACATAAAGTCCCAAAAACAAGACTCTTAATTCCTAATGATTTGAATTCCCAACATTTTGGCAATACTGGAAAGTGGAGTTAGGAGGCATCAGGTACAGAAATGCCTCAGTATAAGAAATAGAGCTCAGGAAGGTCTGACTGAAGGAGAAGAAAGCCAAAAAATAATATAAAGATTAAGAAGTGAATAACAAAAATTCACAGCTATTTAATGCAATATATGTAGTATTAAAATGAAAGAAATAAAAGTTGTACTCAGGATACTAACAGAAATTAAGCTCTTTCTCCAAGAGGTTAACAGTGAATATTAATCTACATGCACGAGACTACTTATCAATATAAAGGATTGATGTTTGTGGACAATCAGAGTATGAGATTTACATCTAAATATATACAGCTCTGTGGTCAATTAGAATATTAAGATCTTTACAGAATAATACCAGTTGCCACACATCCCAGTGAACAATAAAGTCTAATTACATACTGAGAATAGACTCAAATCTAAGAGATTAATTAAAAATAAAATGTCTATTGCTGGCATAGAGAATACCACTATTTTTATCTCTGAGAAGACAATGAGAGGAGATGTGGATTATGTAACACATGCATATCTGAGTACACACTGCAGATCTAGGGGAAAAGGAGAGAGGAAAGACTCCACTAATGTCTATCTTAATTAAGAACCAAAGTACAATTCCATTATGTAACTTTCCATCCCTCAATGTTTTGGGTTTGTGGTCTTCAAATATGCCCAAATCTTCAAACAGTATAAACAAAAAAAGTGCAAGTATTGAAGAGGTTCAGGGAACACTACAAATGAAGAAACAAAATGGCACTGAGGAAAGCAGGACAATACGGAAATGATTTCTATTTACGAAAACTATTTTACTGAAAATAAAGGTTGTCAATATGCCTTAAATTTGAAATAACTTCATTTTAATGAATTACATTGGAGATTAACAGAAAATTCCAAATAAGGTTTTACCGTAGTCTCTGGATATTGGAGGCAACGCCAGAGAGACGATATATTCCATCCACGATGCCATACCTTTCGATGAATGCCGTACAGCTTTGAAGAACCTGGGGTACTAAAGGGAATTTTCAAAAGCACAAATTTATGTTTGGAGCACTGAGTGGGAACAGAGTTATCAAAAATGACAAAGTCTTAATTCTCTAAAGCAAAATAAGATGATGGATTAAAGACAAATGAGGCAGAAATTATCCTACTATAAAAATGATGGTGGTATGTCTAATTCCCTATCTACCTAATTCATTTCTGAATAAACAAGACAGGTTGCATCTTACTGCATTTACGGAAGTCAAAGGTTTCATATTCTATTAGGATAGTTTCTCTCAGATATTCTAAAGTACGCCCACAGAGTTTAGACCTAATGCTGTACCAGATTTTTTAAAAATACAGTTCTTGAATTTCATTTTAAAATATTTATTTATTTCAGTAGAGACAGAAAGAAATCAAGAAGGTTTGGGGAGACAAAGAGGGAGAGACAGAGACACATCTGCAGCATTGTTTCACCACTTGTGAAGCTTTCCCCCTGCAGGTATAGACCAGAGGCTTGAACCCAGGTTCTTGTGCACTGTTAACATGTGCACTCAACCAGGTGCACCACCACCTGGTCCCTTGAATTGAGTTTCATACACAGAAAATGGACATACAAAGTTCAATGATTATCTCAACATTTCAACTGACTGTAAGTGCTGTAATTTTTTCACTTCTGAAAAGTAAAAATAAAATGATTTCATAATACTAATTTTAATTTTACCCACTAGATGCACAGAACACAAATATTATGCAAACATCCAAGAAATATCAGAGAAATAGAATGTTTTAATTTCCTGCATACCTTTACATTAAAATTACTGACAATGCGACATAATATTATCAGATCATCATAAGAGTAAGTTTACTGTAAGTAGAAAGAAAGCACTCTCTCTGGTTCCATCACTGACTATCTGACATATATGGACAGCTATTCTGGGCCGACAGTCTATAACAAAACATACAAAGTTTATGTTAAAAATGTTTATAACTACACAAAATGTAAATAGTCGTGGTCTAGGAGGTGGCACTACAGATAAGAGTGGTGAACTTGCACACACTGAGTCCTAAATTCAATTCCTATCATCACATATGCCAGAAAGATGCTCTCTCATATTAGTAAAATAAATAGATTTTTTAAAAAGAACTATTTAAAATTTACAATAGCTTCATTTTGAATTTTGCTTGGCAATGCAGAATGATGAATTTACAGATTACAATTGCTACAAAATTGACAGTGTTAGTTAAAAATCCCTGAAAAAAAAAATTTGGAAGAACACTAGTCGATCTGCAAAAAGAGAGAGGCAGGCTGGGAGTATGGATCGACCTGTCAACGCCCATGTTTGGCAGGGAAGCAATTACAGAAGCCAGACCTTCCACCTTCTGCAACCCACAATGACCTTGGGTCCATACTCCAAGAGGGTTAAAGAATAGAAAAGCTATCAGGGGAGGGGATGGGATACGGAGTTCTGGTGGTGGGAATTGTGTGGAGTTGTACCCCTCTTATCCTATGGTTTTGTCAGTGTTTTCTTTTTATAAATAAAATAAAATAAAAATAAATCAATTAAAGACAAAAAGCTACAATACTATAAATAAAACATTCAGAAAGGCAAACGGAAAAGACAATCTAATAAAATTATTCAGTTTATTTCATTTACACTACATATCATTATTTCATTATTACAACAGACTTTTCCTTCACTTTTCTCCCTTTTGCTGTTGTTCCTCAAATCTCCTAAGTTCTGTCAGATTCTATAACTTGCACTTAAGCATCAGCTTTGGATAAGTGTGTATACACACACACACACACACACACACACACACACACACACACACACACAATCGCTTTTGGTGGCACTGGGGTCTTGCCCAAGTATGGTTTCAATATCGCAATGCTGGTTTTCTTTTCCATTCATAATAGAGAGGGAGAGACATCTGACACCAGCAAAGCTGGTATGGTACCGCTTCAATGTGGTGCTGTGGTTTGAACCTGGGTCATATACATAGCAAGTCACATACCCTACGTGGGCCATCTCTCCAGCCTTGCAATTTTTAAAAACAACTGTATTACTTAATATAAAATATGTGTACAAGGCTAAGTGCTTTACAAATGCCACTCTTCTTTAATTCTAATTGAAAGCTTATGGGAAAATGTTATCATTGACCTATCATTTACAGAGAGGAAACTGAAAGTTAGATTGATAAAATTTACCCATCAGAAACCAGGAAATCTGGAAAAATAAGAATCTAACTCAAGCAGTCTAAGTACAGAGCCTACTTTTAACCATAACAAATGCTGCCTGGAATATAAAGTCCTATACAACTTTTACAAACATCAAATTTCGGTATTTCACAGCTACAGGCAAGATGAAGTCTTACCTTTTGCCATACATACAACAAGCTGCTCTATAATATCCTCATAAAACAATGTCCATCACCAGAACTCTCCCCACCCCATCCCACCCCACCACCAATCATATTATAGAAAACAACAGGCTCTTTGTTGCTCAAAACACAACTGAGCTACCACTCTTCAACAAATCTTTAAATATTCCCAAGCGGAGGCAGGTGCACTGTGTTCCAGGTACCTTAGACTACACCACTTTGAATTACTATGATTTCTTTGTTTATACAACATTTATAGTTTCGTAGTTAATCTCTTAACATAAGGGTAGAAGTCATGCTTCATTATATTTGTAAACCCAAAATTCAAGAACACTGTCCTGACTCAATACAAAATTAGCAGAAAGTTGCATGTGGCCTGTAAACTTTCATCTCTATCAAATATTTTTAATAAGGTATTTTCTTTCTAAAATTATCTTTATTTATTGGCTAGAGACAGCCAGAAGCCAAGGGGAAAGAGGTGAGAGAGAGAGAGAGAGAGACAGACCTGAGCCCTGCTCCACCACTTGCAAAGCTTTCCCCCTGCAGGTGGGGACTAGGGGCTCAAACCTGGGTCCTTGTTCATTGTAACACATGCGCCCAACCAGGGGCGCTACCGCCTGTTCTGGTCTATCAAACATTTATGATTAGTAACAAGAAAGGGAATGTGTTTATGTGACAGAGATGAAGTAGAGGTAGAGCTGTTGGGTACTTTATGTGGACTGACTCAGACACAAGAAACAATCTCTATGTCAAAATAATATGCAAAATATAAAGAAAGTACTTTTATGAGCTGGAATACTATGTCTAATATTTCTCCATTAATGACAGACTCAGTTTATTACATAGGTTTTGTTTTACAGAGTTCAAATAGTAAAACTGAGGACTGGGAATTTTCAATCATCTACTTTAAAGAAAATATAGATTTTAGAAAATAATTAACATAATTATAAAACCAGAGAACAGAGGTTTAATTTCTTTTCCTTGAGAAATGCTTCTCATGATAAATGCCATAAATCAGCAAGCTAACATACCCACCAGGTACACAGAAAGATTTGCCTTGGAAAGTCCTTCAGTAGAGTTTTTATTTTTATTACAGACTTCATAGGGTGATAAATAGGTCACTACCTATTAAAAGTATAGATAATTTGTATAATATTAGAAGCAAAATATAATTCATTTATTTGAAAGACAAATCAAGAGGGAGAGGGAAGAGAGAGGCGAAAAGGTGGGAGGGAGGGGGGAGAGAGAGAGACAGAGAGAGATTTTGACTTGTAGACCTACTTCACTGCTCATGAAGCTTCCCCCTTTGTAGGTGGGGATTGGGGGCTTTAACCTGGGTCCCTTTGTAGGCTAACATTTGTGTTCAACCAGGTACACCACTGCCCAGCCCTGAAGCAAAAATTTCTGTGTTTGCCTGAACTAATGGGTATCTTTTGAAAATATTTTTTATAAGTTAGAGATCTTTCCCTGATAATATGACTAATCCAATTTAGTCATATTTCCTCATAAGTAAAGGAAATTGATGGCCACAAAACAATTATATAATGATGTTCAGCAAGCAAACTTATGTAACTGAACAGTGCTGTTACTTAGAATTTTAGACAAATAAGATGTTAAGAGAACAGCTGTCAAACTGATAGAAAAATACATAACCTTTCATTTTGAATAAAAGAGTAAAAACTAAAGGGAAGTTTGTTTTTTTTTCAGAAGTTAAAAAGCCCTCTACTTTTTAAAACTAACATGTAAAGAAGTAATAGGAAATTCCAATTCTAAAAAACCACCTTAGTAATGAAGCTGAAGGGTTCATTCCACACGTGAAGTCTCTGGACACAGTCTGAAGTGAAGCATGTTGAGGTGGCAATCGTTGCGTTGGTTAGGTTGTGGTTGGCGGATGCAATATTATTTGATATGGATTGGGAGAGGCATACGGGAAAGTGGGCCCTATCCAAGGGTTCCAGGACTGGGGGAAATAGGGGCTCTATAATGGAGATGTGAGGTTCCTGCTGTCATTACTCGGGTGAGACCTTTCCTTTTATAGTACACTCTAATTTCTTCTCAGGTGGTTCACTTTCTAACAAAGTCCCCAAACCTAGATATACACCAGTTTCTGTGAGAGAGAGCATATGTTCACATGTATCCATAAACTACTGCAAAATATATACCTGAAAGCAGAAGTACACTAGAGTTTGCAGTGAGTACCCCCCTAACACTTCCTCTCCACTATTCCAAGCTTTGGGTCCACGATTGCTCAACAATTTGTTTGGCTTCGTATGTTAACTCTCTTTTCAGTCACCAGGTTCCAGAAAGCTATCAGGATAGGGGGTGGGATATGGAGACTGGGTGGTGGGAATTGTGTGGAGTTGTACCCCTCCTACCCTATGGTTTTGTTAATTAATCCTTTCTTAAACAATAATAATAATAAAAAAAACCACCTTACTTAGTTACATTTTTTCCCCTAAAGTCATTATACCAAACCAGTGGAGTACACAATAAAGACTCAGTTAAAACATACCACAAGAAATCTTCAAAATAGCTATTTTAAAAGGTGGTATGGCTTCAAAAAGTGTCCCCACACCCTACAAGTAAGGCATTTCAGATCCACTTTTACATAGTATATTAGTATTTTTATATCATCATATGACAGCATAATAAAAAGTAAATGTTAAAACTGATGGCCTTTACAATTAGTTAAAAGAAGTGTATGCCATGTCAGTTGATAATAATTAGTTTTTGATACTTCCTAAAAGTTTTGGTTTTATTTCTGTCATTTTCTCTCCAATTATTCATTCATTCACTCTCTCATTCACAATTTTTTTCTGAGGTCCCTTCTATATGCCAGACCTCTTGTTGGTATTCTGTAATACAGACAAAAAAGCTGAGCACCATTCACAGGGCAGTGGATTCCAGGACAAGAGTACATTGGAACAGTGTTACTTATGAGAATGCACAGTTTTTTTTCTTTTTCTTTTCTTGGTTAGGGAAATATGATTAACTAAAGGGTTGTTTTTAGCAGTTATTTGGGTCTTTTTTTTTTTCCAGTGTGCGCTAATGAAAGATCAATATATTTGTGTGATAGTTAAAAATAAACAAGCAAAACCTCTTGCTAAAATGCCAAACAACCTCACACAGAGAAATAATATATTCTGGTAACAGGGATTCCTCTATCCTGGGTTTTTAGCTTTTATGTTTATATCACAAATAATTTTACCTAGTTTCACCCTTTTCAAAAAGCAGTTTGATTGTAAGAAAATTTAGTTTCAAATACATAATATAAATAAAACATATTCAATAGAGGGGGGAAAAAATCAATAACACCCAAACACTCTTTCCCACTAGAATACGTTAAGCTAGCAAATGCATAAATACTGTAACTACTAACCTATTACATTCTGGAGAGAAATGACCTATTGGTACCTGACCTTCCTAGCATACTTACTACAAATGCATACACACCCATAAGTAAGTACAGCTAAAACCTGCTGAAAGCAAATGAGCCTGGCAGAACAAGTGGGAAAATACTCCTTCAGACTGATGAGCACATCCAAGCAAGGTTGAGTAAAAAAAGAGATACAAAGAAAAACTAAGCTAACAACAACAACAACAACAAAAAAAAACAACAACACTGGACTCTATAATTAAGGATACTCATGCACATGACAAATCGGTCTGATCTAGCCACAAAATGCACTGCATATTTTTTTAATTCACAGTTCTTTAGACGACTAGAGTGTAACCCTTAATTCCATTACAAACACTGGTTTGAGCTTGTGGTAGCTGAAACTCGGTAAGATCATCCTGAATGAATTCTAGTACCAGGGAATCATAAAAGAAAAACAAACAATACAACAAAAGTCACACCAGGCTCCTACGATTTTCTTTTTCAAGAAAATAAGAACTATTTTAATGTTGGAATAGCAGAGGAAAAGAAGGAAAGCAGCACAGACTTAACAGTTCTTATGCATCTTCCTAAACACAGCACCCATGTCTTACACAGATTGTACGTAGAAAATAAGTAAAGAGATGTATGTGCTACCATACAAAAAAAGCATCTTATGGCTCAATGGGACACACGTACAGCTTTAGACTGGCGGCATTCCTTGGAACCTGGACCTTTTTATTTTTAATATTATTTTTTTGGAGAGCTAGATGTCTGCAAAACACTCTCATGTCCAGCTTAGGCCCTCTTCCATCACCATGCTCCAGGAGAACAAAGTCAACCCTACCCCCCACCCCAGTCTTCCTTCCCCAGAGTCCTTTACTTTGGTGTAATACATCAGCTCCTATGGATTTTTTTTTTTTTTTTTACAGTTTCCATAGAAGAAACAGGTTAGTGCTGCGAAGAAGGCATGATGGCATAATTGTTCTGCCAAGACTTTCATGCCTATGACTCTGAGTTCCCAAGTTCAATCCCCAGTACCACCACAAACCAGAGCCAAGCAGTGTTCTGTTCTTTCTCTCTGTATCTCTCTTTCCTTAAAATAAAATTAATGAGAAAAAATAGGTTAGGTTTGTCACTTGCTGGAATAAGAAGGTAATCAAAAGTTTAGGAAGTATAACTCTCTATAAAGTGGATTATTTACTAGAGATACAGCTCAGATAATGAGTCACTCATCAAAACATTGTTTTGAAGGGCTTGGTGGTAGTGCGTCTGGTTGAGCACAAGTGTTACCATATCTAAGAGCCCAAGTTCAAGCCCCCAGATCCCACCTTCAGGGGGGAGCTTCATAAGGACTGAAGTAATGCGATAGGTCTCTCTCTTCTCCTCCCCCCACCCCGCTCTCTCCCTTAACTCTCAATTTCTGTCTCTAATCAAAAGTAAATAAATAAAAGTTAAAAATATTATAAAACATTATTTTGAGATGAACTTCCTTTTTAGAAAAATCTGATGCAAGATCTATTTTATATATAAATCAACACTAAAGTTCAAACTAGAACAGTATGATCATGAGGAAGAAGGACTGTATACATCATGTAGTTATTTCTATATCTCATCTCCTTTCACATATATATCATTCTTTTTCATGCTAATTATATTGCTTGAAATCACACTACATATGTGTGTATATATCCAATTCTGTTTGTTTGAATTTAGACTAAAATAGTATCAACTTCTCTCTATTCCACTATGTCTCTGCCTCTAAAATTTCTCTCTAAACACAGACACACATACACACACCACTACTATATAACTAGTTAAGGATTATATACAGGATATGTGGAGTCTAAAAATCAGTAAGAATTTCTTACACATTCACTAAATCAAAGCTAAACAAAAAATTTTTAATTAAAAATAATATGCTAATTAAATTTTTACTTAATAAACTTCAATGGGTTCTCTTTTCTGTTAATGCAGTCACCATTTGAGTATTCAAAGAAAAAGCTTTCATGTAAATATTTAACCTTTATTTTTCACCATACTCAATTCAACATAAGTCAACAATGTACCCTAGAACCCCACCTCTCCAGAGCTCTGCCCCACTAGGGAAAGACAGAAACAGGCTGGGAGTATGGATTGACCTGCCAACGCCCATGTCCAGTGGAGAAGCAATTACAGGGGGCTGGGCAGTAGCGCAGCGGTTTAAGTGCACATGGCACAAAGCGCAAGGGCCAGAGTAAGGATCCCAGTTCTAGCCCCCGGTTCCCCACCTGCACCACTTGCTGGGGATTGCTTAGCAAGCAGTGAAGCAGGTGTCTATCTTTCTCTCTTCCTCACTGTCTTCCCCTCCTCTCTCGATCTCTCTGTCCTATCCAACAACAACAACAATAGCTATGACAACAATAACAACCACAACAAGCACAACAACAAGGGCAACAAAATGGGAAAAAATGGCCTCCAGAAGCAGTGGATTTATGGTGCAGGGGAAGAGAAGCAATTACAGAAGCCAGACTTTCTACTTTCTGTACCCTATAAAGGTCTTTAGTCCATACTCCCAGAGGGATAAAGAATAGGAAAGCTTCCAATGGAGGGGGCGGAATGTGGAACTCTAGTGGCGGGAATTACATGGAATTGTACCCCTTGTCAATCATTATTAAATCAATAAAAAAATAAAAAATTAAAATTAAAAAATTCAATATAACAACTAGGATATGTCTGACCTCAGATTTCAAAGTTTTTCTTCTTAACATTTACCAAATTACAATTCCATTTTAATGCCACAAGTAGTAGTGATGTATCTAGTATCCTACCCAAACATTATTGCTTTCATGTCACCTCAATAGCTATACTTTTCAAAAAAAGGTGTACCTACTGCTCACATATAACATTTAGAAACTTATACACACATCCAAACTAGTTTTAAATAGCTTCATGTTTACATCAATTTCCCTAAATGCTGAGTGTTCAAATTAATTTTTGCTCTCGTACATGATGTTATAATGAATACCTCTGTTCCTACTGGATTATAACCTCAGAATAATTTCCTAAAAGAACACTGCTACAAGAACAGAAAACTATAAAATCGCTTGCTATAGAGTGGCAAAATGCTTTCTGAGAGGGTCCTAATCCAGGGATGGATAGATAGCTCACTGGCTAGGGTGCCTTGCATTCCCATGCACAGCAGCTAGATTCCAGCCCCTGCACTATAATGGAGGTGCTACAGCGGCAGAGGAAGGAACGTTGCTGTGGCATCTCGCTGCCCCTCTGTCTCTCTACCTGAGTGGCAAAGCAGCCCAGTGTGTGGTGAAATCATGCATGCAGACGGCCCAAGTCACACACACCCCCAAGAAAACTAGAACTACCTGAAAACTAGTTACTTCTAAAAAGCACTGGATATCACAATTTAGGAAAATAATTTTGTCATTGTAGTGTCTACTGATGTGAGCTGTAACTTTAAATTGCTTAAAAACAGTTTCATGATTGAAAATGAACACAAATATTTTTCTGTATTTTCTTTACTCCCTCATTGTGGAAATTATGTTTATTATCTCTCCCCCATTCTTTTGTACCAGGATTCAATTTTATTACAAATCTAAATGAATTTTTATATCCTACATTTACAATTTTTTTAAATCATATCCAAATACCTTTTCAGTCTATGGTATATTTCCTTTATATTTATTCTCCCTACATGGAAATCATATATTTAAAACTATCTCTTTAGTTTTTATCTGAGAAAATTACTATATCTTTTTTATTTAAAAAATCTGTTTCATATTTCTATGAGTTTAAAATAGTTAATTCTGGACTTGGGAGACAGCATAATGGTTATGCAAATGATTCTCATTCTTGAGCTCCCAGGTTTAATCCCCAACACCATCATAAACCAGAGCTGAGCAGTGCAGTGCTTTGATTTTTATGTATTTATGTATTTATTTAAAAAAGGAGACATTAACAAAACCATTGGATAGGAGGGGTACAACTCCACACAATTCCGACCACCAGATCTCTATATCCCATCCACTCCCCTGATAGCTTTCCCATTCTTTATCCCTCTGGGAGTATGGACCCGAGGTCATTGTGGGTTGCAGAAGGTGGAAGGTGGGGCTTCTGTAATTGCTTCCCCAGTGCTTTGATTTTTTTTTTTTTTATAAAAAAGGCAAGAAAGAAAAAAGTAATTCTATTATACTTCTGGAATTCTCAATGGCACAAAGCAAGATCCCCCCCCCCAATTGCTAGTCATTTTCTCAATACAGACTTAACAAGTGACATCTCAGAAGCTGGTTTTTAAGATCACACCTTATCACAGTGAATTCTTACAATGACTACTGACAACCTAGCTGCTTCTTCAACACCTTATTGATTGTACTAATACTATTCTAGTTTCCAACTCTGGTAAAACTAGATGTCTCCAGGTCTACTGTTGATTTTCTTCATGCTAAATACTCTTTGGTATTCTCATTGGCTTTATTTCTATGTGTATTTTGACTAGCTGCAAAAATAATAATAATAATTTTCAGAATTTCTGTTCATTTGGTTTGTTTTAATAATTACACTATATTGGTATTAGCTTGGGTATAACTGTTTAAAATTACATTCTGTCATCACCTTAGGAAGATGACATAGCTTTCAATAAATTCATAGTGTAAGTAGACTGGTATTCCTCCTTATGAAATGAGTAAAGTCTTAATCTGAACTTGGTATTAATAGTATCTCTACTAGGTTTCACTACTGGTTTTCTAAAAAAATTATAACGGGTACTTCTGTTAGGATCCAGAATTTCACAATCATCTATTTCTGGTAATTACTGAGATAATTTCTTTATGATCTAGCATCTCTAAAAGAAATGATATATGAAGGTGCTATTTTTAAAAAAATTTTAAAGGAAAACTCCATTTTTTCCAGATAAAAATAATGTCAACAGTTGTACTGTTCCAGTGGTGTGAATGTTTTAGTCTTTTAAAAAAGGTTATAAGCATTTCTGATGCCAAAGTATATTCTGAGGCCTCTTTTTGAGCTCAGCTACCCCTAGAACAAAAGTCTACTACCTGAAAAACTTCAATACATGATTTGAACATAATTGAAGCAATGCTTTGCCAGTCTACTTTATAATTGCTTACAGTAAATGTAGTGAGGTGTGGAACTAAAATTAAACTTTACAAATTTCATTCTTACCTTCAAACCCAGAATTCAGAAGGTGCTCCCCTAGGTCACAACCAAACACCCTCTCTTTCAAGATTCCCCGCTGCTTCAACTTCTGTTTCGTCGGTCGAGACTTCATGAATGTGCGTAAGAAAGTAATAAGTTTGCCGTGCTTTTTAGACACTAGAAAATAATAATACAGAGAAAGAAATTATCTTGTTGTGGCAACTGGTTATACTTTAGTGATAACAGAAATAGTTACCTATAAAAACAATCGAATACAGGTACATTTTAGATTCTGTATGAAATTATAGTAGTTTAGAAAGCAGCCGCTTCTGAAATAACATCACGAACCTATCCTTTTTGCTCAGCAGTCTGAGATCTTGCCTGATGGAGCTGAGAGCAAATTTATTTTAACTGTAATCTTAAATCAAGCTTGGGAAATCAGCCATCTTCCCAATCTGTATCTAAAGATGCTGCAGGACTATGACTGAGATCTGAGACTTATCCTAATGTACTGATTTGTAGATCTTCATCATTAAAATGTTGGACATGTGGTTTGCCTTTCTATTCAATTTCTAAAACGCTGCTTGGTGGTTAGAAATTTTCATAACATTTGTAATTTCTTAGGCAAAAGTTAAAACAGAAACAACTCCTCCCCCTTTTTTTTTTCATTTTATAAAGATAACAGTCCCATCATGGTACAGAATACTTATCAAACTAATGACTATATGAACATAAGAGCATACATACAACAAAAGCTTCAGGTTGTCTATTAACTTTCATTGACAGATGCTAAATTACCTTAAATTCTTTGTAGATCAGGAGGTAAGTAATACACAGTGAAACATTTCTATTGATTAGTTTATTACAAAGACAACAGTAAAGGACTAAAAGCAAATCCACAGCCGGGGGAGGGGGGGCGTCGTTGATTGATTTGCTGAGAGTACAGTCTACAGAGAAAAATTACATTAAAAGAAAACATACAATAAATATAATAAGCTCAGAGATTAATTGCAGAGAAGACTAAACCACATAACCTCAATCCCCTTACTCGGTTTGCAGTGATTACTGAGATTCTCACTGAGTTCTACTGTAGACACCTGAGTGAACCCAAACCTTCAATCCCCTGAACTGATGAAAACTGTTATAAAAATTCTTTGTGCTGAAAATAATTTTCTGTCCAAATGAATGACTTGAAGCTTTACACATTTTAGGGGAATACATAAGCATTTAACCTACAGACTTCATGAGAGTAAGAAACCAGTTTACCCATAACTGAGGTGATCTTAGAATATGAGACTTATCAAGACTGAGGACCAGGGAAAGTCTCAGGAAAACTGGAACAAAACAGCCCAATCTTAAACTGCACACACTAAATGAGCAATTTTTTTTTTTAATCTCCCCTTACCCTGCCCCCTTGGCCAGAGTACTGCTCACCTCTGACTTATGGCTGTACAAGGAATTAAACCTGGGACCTCAGAGTCTCAGGCCAAGAGTCTCTTTGCATAACCATTAGGCTATCTTCCCCACAAAAAAAATTATTTTTCTATATCAATTACCTGAATTTGCATTGATTTATCAATGCAACTTTGATGCTCTGATACTCTGAAACTTGAGTAAATTACCTGTCTTGTACCTGATATACCTTGCTGTAAAATTAAATGATATGCTTGCTCTCTTCTCCACTACTATAACACTTATAGTGTACTTGGGAAATTTACATTGCTAACAGATTAGTTTATGTATTAGTATCTCTTTGAAAATGGCCAGCAAAACACTTCTATTCATTTTAAAGATTTTCCACACAATTTTTAAATAATTCTGATACATTTTCAAAATGAGCTGAGTTTGGTTTCTAATAAATTTGACATTATACTATTACATCATGCTTATGTATTATTGTTACACTTACGTATTTAGAAGGCCTTTACTTTCTAGAATACTCAATACTTCCAGATGGAAACATGACATATACTACTAGGGAAAGACAGAAACAGGCTGAGACTATAGATCAATCTGCCAACACCCATGTCCAGCGGAGAAGCAATTACAGAATCCAAACTTCCCACCTTCTGCACCCTATAATGATCCTGGGTCCATGATCCCATAGGGATAAAGAACAAGAAAGATTCCAATGGAAAGAATGGGATACACAACTCGAGTGGTGGGAATTGTACCCCTCTTATCCCACAGTCTTGTTGATCATCATTAAATCAATAATAATAAAAAAGTGTATAGTTTGCTATAAAACCTCAAATCTACAAGTACATAAGTTACACTCCCACAGAAGGGAGTAATGATTTTCAGTACTAATCTAGAAGAGTGTTAAAAAAAAAAAAAGCCCCTGGAGTAGTCTGCCTTATTTAGCTGGAGGCCCCACTACTAAAGAAAGGAATACGTTTATTTCAGATTAGCTATATCATATATGAAACTGCTAACCAGTAAAGATACATCTTCACAGTTCAATGCAAACTGCATGGGAACAGATGTATAACCATGATCCTCCAATCAAACTCACATACAATAAAACCCTACTACTTACAGGGTGGCCTGTCCAAAACTGGAATTTTCCAGAACAATGAGGATCTTTGACTCTGCTTTTGGTGTGCCAAGTTAGGCTTCAGAACACAGACATCTGGTTATCTTTTTCTACTGGAGCAAAAAAGTGTTTGTGTTTATTTGTCCTAAACATCTGAATAATTTAGAAAGTATACAGACAAAAGTAAGAGCCACAATATGAATCAGAATTATGTGAGGTGGCAGACATCAGCGGCAATTCTGTGACGTATCTGGCTCTTGAAAAGCACTGAGATACTGTGCTGCTAATGCACAATACTGGCTTCTATTTGGTGTGGTCACCTAGCTTTGTTACTTGTTTTTTTTTTTAACTAAAAATAATGAGCATTTTAAACTTATACTTGTGGTGGGAGTAGGAAAGATGGGTGTGGGCTCTTCCCTATACATTTATAATCCTATCTGAGACAATAAAATAATACAACTGTGACTAGACATACAGTCTTTAAAATTTTATATTATTATTCTTATCTTTAGTGGTTAGACAGCCAGAAATCGAGACGGTAGGGGATGATAGAGAGATACCTGCAGACCTGCTTCACCACTCGCAAAGTTTTCCCCCTGCAGGTAGAGACTAAGGGCTCGAATCTGGGTCCTTGCGCACTGTAACCTGTGCACTCAGCCAGGTGACCACCACCTGGTCCTCACATATAGTCTTAAATGATTTTCAAGTCTCCAAAAGAAAAATGAGATGTCAATACAGCTTTAGTGTTGCTGTTATTGTTAATATAACTGACATTCTAATCCACTGTGGTAGAGTGTTGTGGGAAGTTTTGGTTTCCATAATTAAATCTAGGTGTCTGCCAAGATAGCTAAATTTCATTTGCATTGAAAATTTGAGGTAATAAAGTATATTCAGTTCAGTTATACTCATAGCTGGAGATGATTTAAAGACACTTCTAAATGTTAAGCATCTCTTAAGATTAATTTTTCTTCATTTTATATTTTCCTTCAAGAATATCCTAAATAGCCCAATAGTAAAAAAAGGAACTTGTTTGGATTTTTAAACACTGTGTTCCCCTACCCACTGTATCCTTGTTCATTATAACAAACTAGTAAAAAAAAAAAAAAGCTGGTAAAACTACCTTTTGAGGTGCAAAGTACAATAACATAAAAAGACTTCTATGGAGGCAGGCAGAAAGGAGACTTAAGTTTTAGACAATTACGTATTTATATATGCTTATGAAGACTTTATAATTATGATGAACTAAGAGGAGCTATAAAATCATTTTATGGGAGTCGGGCTGTAGCACAGCAGGTTAAGCGCAGGTGGTGCAAAGCACAAGGACCAGCATGAGGATCCCGGTTCGAGCCCTGACTCCCCACCTGCAGGGGAGTCGCTTCACAAGCAGTGAAGCAGGTCTGCAGGTGTCTGTCTTTCTCTCCCCCTCTCTGTCTTCCCCACCTCTCTCCATTTCTCTCTGTCCTATCCAACAACTACGACAACAATAACTACAACAATAAAACAACAAGGGCAACAAAAGGGAATAAATAAATAAAATAAATATTTAAAAAAAAAGAAACTTGCAAAAAAATCATTTTATATCTAAATTCTATAGAGTTAGAATATAACATGCACCACAATGATCAATCTCTTTCATATTAGACGCAACAGATTTTATATCTGTGATCTCTTTACCTGAGGTATCTGAACAGACCAGTTTTTCCAGATGTCAAAAGCATTAGCAGTATGACACACAACCTAGTATCTCTAAAGTAAATCTTTAGGATACCACCAACCAGTTTTCAGGGATATACTAAAAAAAAAACACACAGTTCCATTAAGTCACAGTGAACCTTGACATGGAGAGGAGAAGCAGCGGGTGTTCCTAATTCCATATGTGCAGTATTTTTCCAGCAATTATTTTTTTAAATAAATCTTTTAAATCATTTTATTGTCTTTATTTATTGGATAGAGACAGTCAGAAATAGAGAGGGGGGAAGAGACAGAGAGACATCTGCAGCACTGCCTTACCACTTGCGAAGGTTTCTCCCTGTAGGTAGGGACCAGGGGCTTGCGCCTGGTCCCTGTGCATTGTAACATGTGCGCTCAAGCAGGTGCACCCCCCCACCCCCAGAAATTCTTGCTCTTATAATTCTTCACCTAAACTTGAAATCTCTTCATTGGTTCTCAGAAATCTCCTGAACTGACTTAAGAGAAGTCTGGGCTTGGGTTAGGGATATAAAGGAAAATGAGCAGAGTTAGTTTTAAAGGTCTCAGCATTAGATTTTATTGTCTGCATCAATTCCTAAGATCTGTAACAAAAGAAAGGCAAGTAGACATAATAAAGATATATTATACTAAGAAGATTGGCCCAATTAAGCCTAAGGTATGATAAAGTTTGAGTGTATGTTTAGCATATCCAACAAATTCTCACAATTGTGCACAATATCCTATCAATCCTTCAAAGCTCTTCAATACAGATTACAATTTGACAGAAATTTAAAGGGGGGGGATAGAAACAAGCAACGGAACCATATATTTACATTTCTCTCTCAACCTCTCTCTCTCTCTCTCTCTCAACCTCTCCCTCCTACCAGGGTTACTGCTGGGACTTGGTGCCTGTTCTACAAATCCACTGTTCCAGCTGGCCATATTTCCCCTTTCTTTTTATTTTATAGAACAGGAAGAAAGAAGGGAAAGGAATAGAGACATACCTGCAGTACTGATATACCACTTGTGAAGCTTCCCTCCTGCAGGTGGGGGTTGGGGGGCTTGAACTTAGGTCTTCACACATGGTAACAATTGCTCAACCTGATGCAATACTACCCAACCTCTTAAGACTCTCTTATAACTTCCACAAATTCTAAGTCTGTTGTAAACTTTAACATATTTTATGTTTGATTTAAAAGGACTTGATTTTTAACTTGGAATTCCATAAGTTTACTTTCACTCAAGGCACACTAATTAATTCATATCAACCTGCGAAGAAAGATCTTATAAGCCATCAAAAAAGGTCATTTTTTTTACATACATGGGCTAATTGTCTAAATATTCTAATCTTCAAAAGAATATCTGAAAAGTGAATTTTAAGAAAAAATTAAACTGCAGGGACAAAAAACTTGTTGTGCAATGCTCAGCTTTAATGTGGTGGCTACTTAGAAGGTTGCTGACCTAGAGCCCCAGGTGATGGGGTGTCCTGGAGGATTCTCCCATAAACACTATGGGCCAAGATCTTGAACAGATCCTTCTCTCAACTGTCACTGGTCATTACTATCAGGAACATCATCATAAGCCCTCTTGTGGGCCTCTCAAGGACCTTACCCTCACTATAAAGTAGCAATGATAAGGACCATCCCATTCTCCAAAGGGAGTCTGGGTCATTCTACTGTATCTCTTGAAGAAGACTGGCCCTGAAATGAGTGGAGTCTAGAATATTCCCAGCTGTTATCATGGACTGCAAGCTCAGACTGACAAGGACTCAGAGGTTACACAGGCTCCTGTGCTGAATATGAATATATATATGGGCCCTGGGCCAGGTTGATGGGGTAAACAGCTAATTGTATTTCTATATTTTCTTCCAGCTTGGGAGCTACTCTCTACATTAATCCAGTTTTCTAGTTCTATTCTTAACTCTGACATCATCCTCCCAGACAGTATTTTTAGTTCACCTGCATGGTAACTAGCAAGCTTAGGCAAAAATTACTGAAGTCATGGGCCCCTGGGAATATACCTAAAATAGACTTCCTAGCTTTCCACCCCAAGATCCCTAATCTCAGCTGCTCTATCACTACTGTTTGGTTCCCGTTTAAACACTTTGCCCTGCCTTTTATCTTCAATATCTTTGTATCTTTCAGACACCAAGTTGCAGATGCTACTGTGATTCCATCCTGACCTCTCTAGGCAGATGACCTCACCAGTGTGTCCTAGAACCTCACCTACCCAGAGCTCTACCCCACTAGGGAAAGATGGAAATAGGCTGGGGGTATGGATCAACCTGCCAACCCCAATGTCCAGAAAAGAAGCAATTATAGAAGCCAGAACTCCCACCTTCTGCATCCCATAAAGAATTTTGGTCCATACTCTCAGATGGGGAGAAATGTTAGGGGGGAAATGACTACAGGGCTCTGAACTCCAATTATCCAGTACCAGAGAGAGAAGAAGAAAAATGAAAGACATTTGGAAATAGTAATAGGTGTAGATGTGACTCAGAAAGGAAGAGAAGGTAGGACCATAGGAAAAAAAAGGGGGGGGGGAGAAATACACACACACACACACACACACACACACACACACACACACACACGCGCACATGCACGCAGCTATAGAAATAATAGTCAACCCATATCTATGACCTTGAGAAAACTATTGCCATATCCAATGGTAACATAGAACTCTGGTGGTGGGAACAGTGTGGAATTATACCTCTATTATCCTATAATTTTGCAATTCAAGATTAAATCACCTTCTGCAACCCTCAACAACCCTGGGGCCATGCTCCCAGAGGGCTAGAGAATGGGAAAGCTACCATGGGAGGGGGTGGGTTATGGGGATTGGGTGGTGGGAATTGTGTGGAGTTGTACCCCTCCTACCTTATGTTTTTGTTCATTAATCCTTTCTTAAATAAAAAATTAAAAAAATATATGAATACTTTGATTACGCAGAAATTTAAGTGAATACAATATATATCCAGATATTTTATTGTTTTTGTTGCTATAGAAAAAGGAACTGATTTCTGGATTTCAATTTCTTCTAACTCAGTGTTTGCATAGAGGAATGCCACTGACTTTTGAATGTTAATTTTATAGCCTGAAACATTACTGTATTGCCTGATGATTTCCAAAAGCTTCTTGCTGGATTCCTTAGGTTTTTCCATGTATACTATCATGTCATCTGCAAATAAGGAGAGTTTGACTTCTTCTCTTCCAATCTGTATGCCTTTAATTCCTTGCTCCTGCCTGATTGCTATGGCAAGAACTTCCAACACTATGTTGAATAGTAATGGTGATAGTGGGCAGCCCTGTCTAGTACCTGATCTGAGGGGAAATGCTTCCAGTTTTTCACCATTGAGTATGATGTTGGCTGTAGGTCTGCTATATATAGACTCCACTATCTTCAGGAATTTTCCATCTATTCCCATTTTTTGTAGTGTTTTGATCATAAAGGGATGTTGTATTTTGTCAAAGGCTTTCTCTGCATCTATTGATATGACCATGTGGTTTTTGGTCTTGCTTTTATTGATGTGGTGGATCACATTGATTGATTTACGTATATTAAACCAACCTTGCATGCCTGGGATAAACCCCACTTGGTCATGATGAACAATCTTTTTGATATACTGCTATATCCAGTTGGCTAGAATTTTGTTCAATATTTTTGCATCTATGTTCATCAGAGATATTGGTCTGTAGTTTTCTTTTTTGGTTGTGTCCCTGTCTGCTTTTGGTATCAGGGTGATGTTGGCTTCATAGAAGCTGGAAGGGAGTATTCCAGTGTCTTCAATCTTCTGGAAGACTTTTAAAAGTAGAGGTATTAGTTCTTCTTTGAAAGTTTTGTAGAATTCATTTGTAAAACCATCTGGTCCAGGACTTTTATTTTTGGGAAGATTTTTGATAACTGTTTCAATTTCATTAGCTGTGATGGGCCTGTTCATGTTATCCACTTCCTCTTTACTTAGTTTTGGAAGTTGGTAGGTATCTAGGAAATCATTCATTTCTTCCAGGTTCTCTAGCTTGGTGGCATATAGTTGTTCATAGAAGCCTCGCATGATATGTTGAATTTCTGCAGTGTCTGTTGTGATATCTCCTCTTTCATTTACTATCCGATTTATTTGGGTCTTCTCCCTTTTTTGTTTTGTGAGTCTGGCTAAAGGTTTGTCGATTTTGTTTACTCTTTCGAAGAACCAACATTTACTTTCATTGATCTTTTGTATGGTTTTCCTATTCTCAATGTTATTTATTTCTGCCCTAACTTTAGTGATTTCTGTCCTTCTGGTTGCTTTAGGATTCCTTTGTTGTTCTTCTTCTAGGTCTTTAAGATGTGCAATCAGGCTGTTTATTTGTGCCTTTTCTTGTTTCCTAGTGTGTGCTTGTATAATAGAAATTGAAATCCAGAAATCAGTTCCTTTTTCTATAGCAACAAAAACAATAAAATATCTAGGAGTAAACCTAACCAAAGAAGTGAAAGACTTGTATACTGAAAATTATGAGTCACTACTCAAAGAAATTGAAAGACACAAAGAAGTGGAAAGATATTCCATGTTCATGGGTTGGAAGAATTAACATAATCAAAATGAATATATTACCCAGAGCCATCTACAAATTTAATGCTATCACCATCAAGATCCCAAGCACATTTTTTAGGAGAATAGAAAAAATTCTACAAATGTTTATCTGGAATCAGAAAAGACCTAGAATTGCCAAAACAATCTTGAGAAAAAAGAACAGAACTGGAGGCATCACACTCCCAGATCTCAAACTGTATTATAGGGCCATTGTCATCAAAACTGCTTGGTACTGGAACATGAACAGACACACTGACCAGTGGAATAGAATTGAGAGCCCAGAAATGAGGCCCCACACATATGGACATCTAATCTTCGAAAAAGGGGCTCAGACTATTACATGGGGAAAGCAGAGTCTCTTCAACAAATGGTGGAAACAATGGGTTGAAACATGCAGAAGAATGAAACTGAATCACTGTATTTCACCAAATACAAAAGTCAATTCCAAGTGGATCAAGGACTTGGATATTAGACCAGAAACTATCAGATACTTAGAGGAAAATATCGGCAGAACTTTTTTCCGCATAAATTTTAAAGACATTTTCAATGAAACGAATCCAATTACAAGGAAGACTAAGGTAAGTATAAACCTATGGGACTACATCAAATTAAAAAGCTTCTTCACAGCAAAAGAAACCACTACCCAAACCAAGAGACCCCTCTCAGAATGGGAGAAGATCTTTACATGCCATACATCAGATAAGAGTTTAATAACTAACATATATAAAGAGCTTGCCAGACTCAACAACAAGACAACAAATAACCCCATCCAAAAATGGGGGGAGGACTTGGGTAGAATATTCACCACAGAAGAGATCCAAAAGGCCGAGAAACACATGAAAAAATGCTCCAAGTCTCTGATTGTCAGAGAAATGCAAATCAAGACAACAATGAGATATCACTTCACTCCTGTGAGAATGTCATACATCAGAAAAGGTAACAGCAACAAATGCTGGAGAGGGTGTGGGGTCACAGGAACCCTCCTGCACTGCTGGTGAGAATGTCAATTGGTTCAACCTCTGTGGAGAACAGTCTGGAGAACTCTCAGAAGGCTAGAAATGGACCTACCCTATGACCCTGCAATTCCCCTCCTGGGGATATATCCTAAGGACCCACACATCCATCCAAAAAGATCTGTGTACACATAAGTTCTTGGCAGCACAATTTGTAATAGCCAAAACCTGGTATATATACACAATGGAATACTACTCAGCTGTAAAAAATGGTGACTTCACCATTTTCAGCCGATCTTGGATGAACCTTGAGAAAATCATGTTGAGTGAAATAAGTCAGAAACAGAAGGATGAATATGGGATGATCTCACTCTCAGGCCGAAGTTGAAAAACAAGATTAGAAAAGAAAACACAAGTCGAACCTGAAATGGAATTGGAGTATTACACCAAAGTAAAAGACTCGGGGGTGGGTGGGTGGGTGGGGAAAATACAGGTCCATGAAAGATGATGAATGACATAGTGGGGGTTGTATTGTTAAATGGGAAACTGGGGAATGTTATGCATGTACAAACTATTGTATTTACTGTTGAATGTAAAACATTAATTCTCCAATAAAGAAATAAATTATTTAAAAAAACAACATATATATACTATCATTTAGTTTATTTATTTTTAACATTTTTCCTTTATTTGGGGATTAATGTTTTAGAGTCACCAGTAAATACAATAGTTTATACATGCATAACATTTCTGTTTTCCACATTTAGTTCATTTAAATCTTATTATTTCACCAAATTATTTCCCAAGATTTGTCCTTTTAATAGAAAAGATAAAGACTACAGATATAGATGCATCCCTTATATCTCACCTAGTCATATTTTCCACTTCATTGGCTCCTATCTTCATCCTATCTATTATTCTATTGGACTTCTTCATTTTTGCCAGCCTGATCAGTATGAAATTTTAGTCTACATTAAGATGTACTTTTCTACATGCTAATGGGCTGTGCAATGACTTGTATGTTTCCTGGTCATTCCATTTTCTTCAGTGAAAGAAATGTTCATTATCTTTGCTCATTTTTCTATCTGATTGTCTTTTTCTTATTGATGGGAAAATGTTCTTGATATAATTGGGCATGCATGGAAAGGGTAAACACCAAAGTCATAATAAAAATTCTCTTTGTGGAAGAAAATCCCTTCACTCCTCTAAGAGCCACTGAATTCATTTCCGATTTTTTAAAGCAGAAGAGCAGCAGCTTTAGCCTTGGCTTCCATTACCCCCCTCACCCCAAAGTAGGTGTCGAAAATCTATAAATAAATCTGAGTATTAAAGTTGAATATACTATTGAAGCCACTGCAGAATTATAAAGTACAAAGTTGTGTTTTTTTAATCATATATCATAAATTATTTTGGAACAGAAGAAAGAAAGAAAAAAAAAAAAGCCCAGTTCTTCAACTTATGCATGTGACAGCTGCAGGGAACTGCCACAAAAGCACTATCCAGGAGCAGCACAGGGATGCAGTTCTGGAATGTGGATGGCTGCAAGTCTTGATATCTATCTGTACATTCCAACCTCAAAGAGAAATAGCCACTAATTCAAAATATGTCATTTCTATGCAATGCTAAATTAAAAATAGTGCCGACAGTAATGTCTCCTGACTGAAAAATTGGGAAGCTGCTAACAGTTACATAAGTCAAATAGGCTTCCATTTACTTAAGACAGAAGATATTTCAAGAGGCATTACTGATGGGAATGCAAAAGGATGCTATGAAGAGAACAGAAAAAGAAATCTGGGAAAAATTTGAGAGCCTTTTTTTTAGATACATAAGAGATAAGAACAATCCACTGATAAGAAGAGAATCAGAAAATAGGCCACAAATTGCTTCTTCAGAATATCCATCCAGCATAACTTCTCTCTCTCTCTCTCTCTCTCTCTCTCTCTCTCTGTGTGTGTGTGTGTGTGTGTGATAAAACCCAGTGCCTCCCACATGTAAAGTCTGTAGTCATGAGCTTGTCCATTAAAGTTATATCCTGGGCTCCAGCACAACTCTTAAGCAGAATGTCATGCCTGTGGTTAACCAAAACATTTGGATATTTGAATATAAACATATCTTTTTCAGGATTAAAAATGAAATGAAATGAAACGATAGCAATGCCATGTTGCTGTTTTTCCTGCTGGAGTATGAAGACAGCACAGAAAGGCAAGGGGGCCCCAGACCACATCAAATCCATGGGGTTTACAGTCAACAGTATTTATACCCCTTTCCCATATTTGGGAGCTACTCTCTTCCCTCATCCAGCTTTCTGGTCCTTTTCCAGCCATGACATCATCTCCCTAGACAATAACTTGGATCCACCTGCATATCAGATTTCAGGCTCATGGAAAAAAAAACCAAAACTAGTATAGCCACAGGTCCTTTGGGATATAACTAAAATATGTCTACTAGCTAGCTACAAAATGGAGGAAACTACCCCCCACTCCTAACTCTTCATCGGCACTATTCCAGCCTTTAGGTTCATGATTGTTCAACAATTTGTCTGGCTTTGTATGCTAACTCTCTTTTCAGCCACCAGGCTCCAGATGCTAGTATGATGCAGACCAGACTTCCCTGGACAGACAACCCCACCAATGTGTCCTGGAGCTCCGCTTCCCCAGAGACCCACCCTACTAGGGAAAGAGAGAGGCAGACTGGGAGTATGGATCGACCTGTCAATGCCCATGTTCAGCAGGAAAGCAATTACAGAAGCCAGACCTTCTACCTTCTGCAACCCACAATGACCTTGGGTCCATACTCCCAGAGGGTTAAAGAATAAGAAAGCTATCAGGAGAGGGGATAGGATATGGAGTTCTGATGTTGGGAATTGTGTGGAGTTGTACCGTTCTTATCCTATGGTTTTGTCAATGCTTCCATTTTAATAAAAAAAATTAAAAAAAAAAAAAAGAAAGGCATGGGGGTTTAGATCTTTACAATTCACAGTTCCCTTGAGAAAATGGCCGTCAGGGTAAGATAAGACACTTACTATTTACATAATGTGTTTACCTTTTGCAGGAGCTAAAAATTTAAGTTGCAAATACCCAAGAAAGCTCACACTTGGCTTAATGATTTAAATAAGCCATACATTTTTCTGGCTAAAGCTGATACTGAGCCCCCCCCCCATAGATTAACTTACAAATTAAAACAATAAATGTGATTTTGTTCCCTAACATTGTTTAAAACAAAGTTGTTTCTTTTTTTTTTAACTTGGTGACTTTAACACCTCAGTTATTATATAAGACATTATGACTAATTTCATTTCTAAATACAGAACAAGAAGATTTGCATTTTAGCAGAAGAGAGTAGGAGGAAACATGAAGTGGATATAAACTCTTTTGACACTAAAGGATTCTAATACTAGAGTGGAATATAGCATAGAGACTATAAAAGCCTCCCTGGCAAGAATTTTAAAATAATCTAGGTTTTACTCTGGGATAAACTAGTCTGATAGGAAGCTTAAATACTACTATTTCATGAGGACACATATATTTGTATACATATATTTGATATACTTGTATATTCTCTCAAAATTTAAAGTATATCAACTACAAATTTTTAGAAATCAGTTAACATGAAAACCTAAAGACTATCAAAATACTGTATCAAGTTCTAGATATCTCAATTTTCTTGAAGCTACACATTTTTATTAGATTCCAATGTAATCAGAGTCACGCTGAGGCCATATAACCTGCACTCTATACTAAGCTATGGAATTTGGCATGCAGCACTGATATGCTCATAGGAGTTTCTACTGGGGTTTGTTTCCCCCCAAGAGATGGGGGATGTTTTATATTTAGAAAACTCAGACTAATGAAGTTTTTCTTTCTTTTTTTTTTAATTTAAAGGTGAAAGTTTAATTTAAATTTAATTTAAATTAAATTTAACTTAAAGGTGAACTTTGGTATGGGTAATAAAAAGAGATTTGGAGTCAGGTAGGCCTGAGGGTTTGAATCCACTCTCTTGATCACTTCCCAATTTACAAGCTTTTGAACATTTACCTATTTAAATCTCAACTGTCTCAGATATACTATGGGAATAATAATAATAATATTTATCACTTGGGGCTAACTATATGAATCTATGTGTGTTTGGAACTAACTCAGTGTCAATAAGAACTAATTTTATTATAGTTTCACCTTAGATAGAAAACTTGGAACAATGTTGCATAGTACAGGATAACCAGGATCTTACTTTGATTCCCAAATCAGGTTTAACTGACCCTGTTGTCTCCTTTCAATTCAGAACTGAAGTCACAAGGGAAGGGTGCATATGCACAGAACATATAACAGAAGTTAGCAACAGAAAAATCATGTCATTATGTTAACTGGAAGTCTCTTTATACGGTGTGCCAACATCTTTTAGTAAAGCAGTGCTATAGCTTTACTATCCTTTTCCATAGTCAATGATTACAATAATATTACTTCATCAAGAAAAAAAAAGATGATATACACTGGTTGTTCATGAACCAAAGGTATATTCTTTTAATCATAAAACATCCATACATTAACCTAAGATCTAGGAAACATTAAGAAATAACCTGGCTTAAAACAGAAGACCTGTTTCCTTATTGCTTGATACTCCTGTGGTACAATCTACATGAAGAAAAAAAGTTGTACTTCTCTACAAAAACAGCATATACTAAAGATCAATTATTACTCAATTTCTAGATAGTCAAATAATTAAGCATTACACTAAAGGCAACCAAAAAACATGTGTTGAAATGTATTATAAAAGTAGTCCCAGGGAAATATGCTGATGGTAGTTAAGAGTCAAACACCTCACTGATTGAGACGTCCTTACCTCTTGAAGCTGCACAGGTCTCAGGCTCAGCACTAAAAATTATTCCAAATGACTGCACTTAGCAGTGGATTCCAGACAGGAGAGCTCTGCAGTCCATGCAAAGGCATACTGAATGAATCATAGTCACCCTGGCTCCGACCTAATCCACCACCGGAAAACTCCAAGCCTAATCTCACAGAACTTTCGGTTTTCAGGTCTGCTTTCAGGTCTTTCTTTCAGCAGTTTTCGTGGCTGTTTTTGGATCCTATTCCGGCAGAGCCAGCGTGTGTGTGTGTGTGTGTGTGTGTGTGTGTGTGTGTGTGTGTGTGTGTGTGTGTGTGTGTGTGTGTGTGCGCTTTCCCCAGCTGAATCCTTCCCTCTCAGCACATTCTGCTTTATAATACCACAGAAATGCCACAGGAACGCCCTTCCAAACTCATACTTGCAGAGCAGGCTTCACTGGTAGAGCTCCACCCATTAACTTCACACAGGTGAACACTTCCTGCTTAGAAAACACCACTATGGAGTTGATACCTGATTGTGTCTTTAAGCTTTTGGTTTTTTTTTTATTTAGTTTATATTTGCTATCTAGATGGAAGGTAGTGTAGTCAACAGATACGATACTGTAGGCTGAGTGAAAGAAAACAAATAATTGGCCAACCAGGAAGCATCACCTGTAAAATGCTGAATCATTAACTAGCAACTGGCTAGGAAAAAAACATACCTTTTAATACTATTGCTGATACCATGCTGAGACTGTCATTCTACCTACACATTAAAGAAAAATAGCACTTTATACTCTTAGATAAAAGCAGTAGCATGGTGATGGTGGGGGAGAATAAAGGCTTTTTTGTTTATTTGTTCTATCTTGCTTTGTTTTCCTAGAACTGAAACTCCAGAGTTAAACCTTCCTGAGTATAATCTCCTTCTTTATACACTGCCCAAATGTTAAATATGTGACTCTATATAAATATCAATGTGGTCCAATATTTATACTAAATAATAGCACTACACAATGTTTACCCAACTAGAATTATTTGGAGAAATTAACGGGTTGGAAGAGATTAACATAGTCCTGATCCAAATAACTTGTTATTTAATACCAACATAACCACATTCTAATTTTTTAAATATTTATTTATTTTCCCTTTTGTTGCCCTTGTTTTATTGTTGTAGTTATTATTGTTGTTGATGATGTCTGTCGTTGTTGGATAGGACAGAGAGAAATGGAGAGAGGAGGGGAAGACAGAGAGGGGGAGAGAAAGAGAGACACCTGCAGACCTGCTTCACTGCTTGTGAAGCAACTCCCCTGCAGGTGGGGAACCGGGGGCCCGAACCGAGATCCTTGTGCTTCGCGCCATGTGTGCTTAACCCGCTGCGCTACCGCCTGACTCCCTCTAATTTGTTTTTCATTAAAAAAAAATATATATATTACTATGTGCCAAGATTGAAGTAGAGATAGTTACTGTAACCCTACAAATATCGTCTTAAAGAAGAAGCGGCCAAGGGGAGTCTAAGCACTTACCAAGGCCATACATTAAGTTCAAAATACTTTAGGCATACTTCATCATCTCTCCCTCTCTCATTTTTTTTGCCATGCAGATATTTTAATTTAAATTATCTTTATCAATTTATTGGACAGACAGCCAGAAATCATGAAGGAAGGGGGAGGTAGAGAGGGAGAGAGACCAGAGATATTTACAGCACTGCTTCACCAATTGTGCAGGTGAGGACCAGGGACTCAAACCTGGGTCGTTGTGCATTGTAACCTGTGAACTCAATCAGGTGCGCCACCACTCGGCCCCCTTAATCATCTCTATACCACTGATTACATTTATTCTTTCCTTCCTCTGAGCACTGCTATAAATATAAGATTGGAAACAAGTAGGAAAAGAAAGAAAGAAAACAGTAAATTGGTGTGATTTTAAAGTATGAAAGACCAGACAATGCCATTATGTGGCAGCAAGAAAATATTCATTTTTAACTAGTGGAACAGCTGTGGGTTTATAGATTTTTAATAGGAAGTGAGGCTGGTAAAGTTATTCTTGATGGATAAGGCAAAGCCACTCTTCCTTTTTATATTTAAATGAAAAAAACACCCTTCTTCCTGACCCTTCCCTCACTACTGAAGATATCAAGAGAGAGCCAGGGAGAAAAAGGAAGAAAAAGAGAAAAGGAAGGAGAAGTAGGAAGAAAAAGAAAAAGAAGAGGCAAAGGAAGCCCACGCTGTAGAAAAGTCACTTGCAGATTATTTAGTATAACTCATAAGCCTGTCCAATAACCCAACATATAAGCAGAGAAAGGAAAACCACGTTTCACAGCAGTATGCTGAGCAATCAAGGAATCACGTGATTAATAGCAGTAAGTCTTATGTGAAACCCTAAGGTCATTCCTATAATACATACAAATACATGGTGAGAAAATGAGTATAAGCAAAAACCGGTGAAACGAAAGGCCTGTAATCTCGCTAACTGTTATGACGGTGCCACCTTCCTACTTCTGATGATGCACTATACAGTTAATAGGTATTCACTTGGGTTTTGAGTATATTGCATCACTTCTGTGACTTACATATATAGTTTTCATTTGGTTTTGTTTTGGGGGCAGGGAGTGTAACTGAAAAAGTCTTCATTTTTAACATGTTTGGAGGCAATTCTGTGAAGAACAAAGGTTTGCCAGTGTTTTTTTTTTCCAGGACTGCTCAGACAGCCAAGAGAAGAGGCATCACTGAAGTCAGTGTTTTACAGGAGAAACAAAAGACGTCACTCAAATCCTTCACAGAATGTCTGAAAATTCTTCCAGTATCAAGAAAAAAAAAATACTCAGAATCATTTCTCATCACTTTTACAACTACCATAGTCTCTTGCTAAGTTGACTGCAATAGTTACAGCTAGTCTTTCTTTTCTACCCACGCCCTCACCTATCCTTAACATAGCAACCGAGTGATCCTTTTAACAGGAAAGTCAGATCTTGTAAGCCCCAATTAAATCATTAATTTGGGGTGTGGGGGGGGATAGGTAAACCAGGTCAGATAACAACACTGTTTAAAAACTTCTAATGACTTCCCATCTAATTTTCAATAAAAGCCAGAATCCAAAGAGAAACTGATTCCCCTTTATCTCTATATTGCTTTCATTCACTGCTCTTATCAAACTGGCCTTCCTGCAGGTCCTTTAACAAGCCAGGCATACTGACAATCCTTACACTAGTACTTCCTGGTCTGAAAAGTTCTCCTCCCTTCTCTAAGTGCAAATCCCCCTTTATTACTTCTTTTAGATATCTGTTCAATGTAGCTTCCTAATGAGTCCTTCCCTGATCTATCCTTTTTTCAAAATAAGAGCCCATGTGAACTGTATTGCAGCACTTTCTCAAAATCCTGTAACCATATCCCCCCACGCCACAGCTAATTTTTTTCTTTTAATGTTTTTAAAAATTATCTTTATTTATTGGATAGAAACAGTCAGAAATCAAGAGGGAAGGGGAAGACAAAGAGGGAGAGAGACAGAGAGACACCTGCAGACCGGCTTCATCACTCGTGAAGCTTTCCCCCTACAGGTGTGGAGCCGGGGCCTTCAACATAGATCCTTGTGCTGGTCCTTGAGCTTCGTACTATGTGCACTTAACCTGGTGTGCTACTGCCTGGCCTGCTGATTTTTTTTTTTCCTAAACTGCACTTTATCTATCACTGCATATTTTACTTATTAACCATTCTTTCTGTCCACCTCATCACATTTGTATACAAACTCCAAAATGGTAATATTTCTGTCAGTGCAGTCACTGTTTTAGCCTTAGTAACTAGCATGCACTCAATAAATTTTTGATCAAAATATGGGAAATAACAAAAAGTGGAAAAACTTATTTCTTCAGGGCAAGAAAAACTGACTAGCAGCCTACTTACTACTAAAGGGGCATATATGAGGTTTCATAAACATCTTTATTAACTATAATGGAAATTATTCATGGTTATAACAATGCCAATCAACTGTTTTGAAGAAAATTATGTATTAAGATGCAAATTAGTATAAAATAGAGTATCTGCCCCAAAGTAAAAAGAGTCCAGGTGAGGAAAAAAGAACACAAAAAAAGAAATATCAAACTCAAAATAGAGAAGCTGGTCTGCCACATGATATTTCTAAGTGATGACACAAATAACTAACTATCCTAGGCTGAAATGTAATCCTTTGTCATTCAAAACATGTTCCTAGGAATTACATGGAAGTTTATTAGAAGTCCAGGAACTTAGGTTCCAATCTAGACCTAAAGAATCATGGTTTACAGTTTTCAGCACAATTTCTCAGGTGAATCAAATGTACATTCAAACTTGTAAAAGCAATGACCCAATGTGCCTTCATGAAGGCTATGGGAAGTCACTTCTAGCAGGGGGAGAGGGGTTGGCAAACCTAAAAGTATACTAGAGGAGAGTATGGAAGTATGTTACCATCAATGATTATAAGAAAGAAAAGTGAAAAAACATAGGTTCCGAAGGTAGAATCTTAGGTCCATTTCCAGTATATGGAACAGGTTAAACTCTAGAGTGAAATTTATATATATATATATATTTTTTGGCATAGTCAGGGAATCACAAGATAAAAATTGTATTCAAACAATATTCAGTAGTAAATATTATGATGGATTAATTCAACAGGCATTAACTGTGTATCTACTATATATTCTTCTGGGAGGAAATTAAAGATGAAAGAAATATACTTGACATACTTGTCACTTATGAGATGACTGCAATTTAGTGAACAAGTCAAACAGTTGCTACAAGACTTGACTACGGTAAAGAGGAAATGCAGGGAAAAATGGGTCAAGGAAAGTTCATGACTGAAGCAGATTATGACTGGAGTCCTCCAATGTGGCCCCAGGAGTGGATGTGTGTGGGGAGGAAGGGGCACACATCAGACTAGAAAGCTATGAGAATCGTGACTGACACAAAATTAGCAAATTCATTCTTTTCAGTATAGACAGTACCTTTCTAGTTCTTTGACAATTAGGAGTAAGGCTGCTGTGAACATGCTAACTATATCTGAGAGTAAAATTGCTTGGCTGCAGGGTTCATAAACATCAAAGCTGGCATTGTATGACAATTACCACTAATCTATATCTTGACAGCTTTTGGTGTTGTGATTTTTAAGTTTTAAGGATTGTATCCACTAACTGGTGGGTGTGTGCTGGAGAGTCATTAAGGTTTTAATTTGCATTTCCCCAAAGACTAATGTTTATTGAGCACTTTAGATATCTGCTGTGAAGTACTTTTTAAAATTTTCTCTCCATGACAAAAATCAGTTTGGCCATCCTTACTGATTCTTTACATACTTTGTTTATATGACCTTTGTCAAAGGTCTACCACAACTATGTTCCTCACTCTGTGATATGCTTTTCTTACTATCTAAGGAGTATATTGTGGTGAAGGCCTGACTTTTAATCAAGCTTAATTATTAAGCTCTTGGTTATGATTGCTGCTTTATATTTAACCCAAGTTCAAGAAAACCGGTCATGATAACAATTTACTGTATTATCTTTTAAATTTTTTATTGCTTTATTTTTCACATACAGACCTATAATAACCTACTGTTCTTTTCTTTTCTTTCTTTCCTTCCTTCCCTTCTTCCTTCCTTCCTTCCTTCCTTCCTTTCTCTCACAAGAGGACTGCTCAGTTCTGGTTTATGATGGTGCAGGGGATCAAGCCTGTGACATCAGACCCTCAAGAATGAAAGACCGTGGTCCGGGAGGTGGCTCAGTGATAAAGCTTTGGTCACTCAAGCATGAGGTCCCGAGTTCGATCCCTGGCAGCACATGTGCCAGAGTGATGTCTGGTTCTTTCTCCTCCTTTCTCATAAATAAATAAAATCTTAAAAAAAAAGGGTATTCATTAAAAAAAAAAAAGAATGAAAGACCAGTGTAAACCTCTGTGTTATCTTCCTAGCCATTTACTTTTCTTTTGAAGAATTTTAAATAGGGACCCAAATTACATAAGTATATGAATATATGAAATAAATATTTAAAGATGATAGCTACACTTTATAACTTTCCTAAGTTTAAAATTAAAACATTTCCCCTCTGGAAGATTTTTTGGTTTATGGTGGCATTATGTTTGCTTTTAAATTATCAATACAGTTTTAAATATTCTTTACATGTGGTTAATCTGAACATTGTATCATGAGTACAAATGTTTGCTTACGCAAAGGCTTAAATTAAATTTGTTGGTATTACACTATAAGGTTCTAGATATCTAGACAGGGGAATACATCAATCTGTCCAGGTGGCCTAGCACTATTTATTAAAATGATGTCCTCTTCACAGTGCTCTACAATGTTAACTGCATTATAAATCCAGTAGCTGATACACAAAGAGGTTTCTGAAGTCTATTCTGTTTCACTAATTTATTTGGCTAACCTTACAGCGTATCTTAGTGAAGTTTTCACAGTAAGTTTTGATAACTTGTATATAGTTCTTGACTATAATTTCTATTCTTCAAAACTGTCTTGGGTATTTTGGGTTCTGCATTTTCAAGCACATTTTAAAATCTAAGCAGGCATATGGAGAGTGCATGTGGGGGCCAGGCAGTGGTGCACCTGGTGAAGTGCTCGTATTATAGTGTGCAAGGACCCGGATTCAAGCCCCTGGTCCCTACCTGCAAGGAGAAAGCTTCGTGAGTGGTGAAGCAGGGCTGTAGGTATCTCTCTCTCTGTCTCCCTATTCCCTCTCAATTTGTCTCTGTCTATATCCAATAATAAATAAAGATATTTTTAAAAATATTTTAAGAAAGGGGGGGAGTGAGTGTGTGTGTGTGCGCATCTGTGATGTCACATGCATGGCAAGACTGAACCCAGCACCCCATATTGGAGGAAGCTTCAGTGCTATGGTATCTTTCCCTCTGTCTCTTTCAGAAGTTGACTAGGAATAGTGAAGTCCTAGAAACAACAACAACAAAAATAATCCACCCACTGTTAACCTCAGTTTTTGTTTTTCTTTCTTTTTTAAATTTTAATTGTATTTTTATTTATTCATTACTGGATAGAGACAAAGAGAGACACTGGGAGGAGGGGGAGATAGAGAAGGAAAGAGACAGAGAGACACCTGCAGCCCTACTTCACTCGTTTAACCTCAATTTTCAAAAGAAATTAGGATATTTTTCAGAAGCAACCAATAGCACAGCTATATACAAGATACTGGGTACTGTACAGCAAACCCTAACAAAAGGACTTTTCAAAGTTAACCCAATTACCAAATAATGTGATGATAACATTAACTATCCATTGTCTTTTTGAACCCTAAGACAGCAGGAACCTCACATCTCCACTATAGAGCCTCTACTTCCCCCAGTCCTGGAACCCTTGTAGAGGGCCCACTTTCCCGTATGCCTCTCCCAATCCATATCAAATAATATTGCATCTGCCGATCACAACCTAAACAACGCAACGATTGCCACCTCAACATGCTTCACTTCAGACTGTGTCCAGAGACTTCACGTGTGGAATGACAACCCTTCAGCTTCATTACTCGGGTGAGACCTTTCCTTTCATAGTATACTCTAATTTCATCTCAGGTGGTTCACTTTCTAACAAAGTCCCAAAACCTAGATATACACCAGTTTCTGTGAGAGAGAGCATATATTCACACGTATCCGTAAACTACTGAAAAATATATACCTGAAAGCATAAGTACACTAGAGTTTGCAGTGAGTACCTCCCTAACACTTCCTCTCCACTATTCCAAGCTTTGGGTCCATGCTTGCTCAACAATTTGTTTGGCTTCGTTTGTTAACTCTCTTTTCAGTCACCAGGTTCCAGATGTCATCAGGATGCCGGCCAGGCTTCCCTGGACTGAAGACCCCACCAATGTGTCTTGGAGCTCCGCTTCCCCAGAGACCCACCCTACTAGGGAAAGAGAGAGGCAGACTGGGAGTATGGACTGACTAGTCAACGCCCGTGTTCAGCGGGGAAGCAATTACAGAAGCCAGACCTTCTACCTTCTGCAACCCACAAAGACCCTGGGTCCATGCTCCCAGAGGGATAGAGAATGGGAAAGCTATCAGGGGAGGGGGTGGGATATATGGAGATTGGGTTGTGGGAAGTGTGTGGAATTGTACCCCTCCTACCCTATGGTTTTGTTAATTAATCCTTTCTTAAAGAAAAAAGAAAAAAAAAGAAAAAAAATTAGGATATTTTTCAGTAACTCTACCACTTGGCTCTAATGTCCAAATTTTTGCTTACCCTGCACTTTAACCTTCTCTAATCCATTAATGGACACCCCAGGGGATAATATTTCCACATTCTGGGGTCACCCTCAGGCTTTTCTACTTTGGCTTAACCTCAATTCAAACTGCCTAACTAACTCTCCATTATGCTAGAGGTTCTTTTTTGTTGTTGTTTTGGTTTTTTGTCTCCAGGGTTATTGCTGGGGCTCTGTACCAGCACTAAGAATCCACTGCTATCGGGGTCATTTCCTCCACCCCCCCTTCCTCCCCCTTCCTATTTTATTCTACAGGACAAAGAGGAATTGAGAGGGGAGAGAATAGAGAGAGAGAAATACAGACAACTTGTTTTGTCCTGAAGTGTCACCATTGCGGGTGGGGTGCAGGGGCTCATACCTGGATCTTTGAACCAGTCCTTGTGCATTTTACTATGTGTGTGCTTAACCGGGTGTGCTATCACTTGGCCCCAACAGATATTTTTTTATATTTCTGACTGAGTCTTCTAACTGTCTAAGAAGAAAAGGTTTGTCTAGATTCTCAAGTCCTTCATTTCAGTTCATGCTTTTTCCCCCTCTGCTCCCCTTCTCACTCCATTTTCTTCCTCCCTCCTATGTATATCTTTTTCTAAAGAAAAAGATGAAAAGATAGGAAATTGTAGTTTGGCAACTATAAAAATGACCACATGCTTATCCTAGAAACAAAATGATTTGAGAATTGACGAATTTATTAGGTGGGCTTAAAAGCGTACACAAAGGTAGTAATCAGTGAACTTTAACACAGGTCAGCTGCAAGTCTGCCAACTGGAAAGACAGGGTATACAAGACAATATCAAAGAGTATAACTGAGGGCCAGGTGGTGGTATACCTGTTTAAGGGCACACATTACAGTGCTTAAAGACTCAGGTTCAAGACCCTGGTTCCCACCTTCAGGAGGGAAGCTTCTTAAATGATGAAGCAGTGTTACAAGTCTCTGTCACTCAGATGGTATCTTTCTCTCTCTCTCTCTGTCCTTCCCTCCCTCCCTATCTCTCCCTTCCCTCTCAACTTCTGTCTATCCAAAATAAATAAAATATGTATCTTTAAAAAGAATGTACAGTAGAATGGTAGAGACTGGACAAAAGAAATATCCAAAGAGACAGTCGCTACAAACATGCACAACTTGAAGGATATCAATAAACAGATCCAGCTGCAAATCAAGTAACAAAGAAGGAAGACGTGAAGGAAACCATTTCTCTTCCTCCCACCGTGACCTCATCTTCTTCCATCAAACCATGGCCTGTGCGATTCAACACAATATTAATTTCTTACGCTGTGTTCTACTTTTCTTCTTTCTCCTATCTCTTCCTCGCCTTCATAAGGCACCATGGAGATTTGCTTTGCTAGCTTGGATAGGATACAGTGACTCATTTTTATTTTTATATACTCAAATAATTGAACATTTGGAGAACATTAAGAAGTATTTTCAAAATGAAGGGTTTTTTTTTTCCTAGTATCTATGTTGTATAACAATACAGGAGGATTTATATTTTTCAGTTTTGTTTTTTTTTAAATTGGATAGGACAGAGAAATTGAGAGGGGAGAGAAGATAGAGAAGAGACACAGAGACACCTGCTTCATCACTTGTGAAGCGATACCCACCCCACCCCACCCCCCGCAGGTGGGGTACATTTTCAGTCTTAAACTATAGCTGCTTCTTTCAGATCCGGCATTTAGCAGTGACAGATGGAAATGTTAAAAATAAATAGAACAGTCGTGTTTATACTGTGGGCAAAGACAGTTTTAAAGTGTGAAACAAGCCCAGGGCTGATAGAATTTGCATCGTTCTTTACAAAATGTATTGAGAATGCACGTTTCCCTACATCAATCCTTTTGCTCACAAAAGATAAAATACTAGTTTCTGAAGGTATACTGTCATTATATGTCATTCCTAATTAAGAATTAACATTCTATACAGATATGAACAAAAGTCTACTTTCCAGAACACTAGCAACATTTTCAACTTCTGTTTTGGAATTTTTTTTTTTTTTTTTGGCCACAGAATTACTTAGCTCTTATAATTTGGTCATGTCAAACCTGGAAACTGGGACCTCTGGCATGTAATTCCTATGCACTAGCACTGTGCTATCTCCATTGCTCATATCTTTGCCAGTTTTAAAAGTTTCTAATAACGAAGGCTATCATTATTAGAAAAAAAAGAAGCAATTCGTCACTGAAAACATAAGAATTAATTAAAGCGGGGAGTCGGGCTGTAGCGCAGCGGGTTAAGCGCAGATGGTGCAAAGCACAAGGACCAGCATAAGGATCCCGGTTCGAAGCCCGGCTCCCCACTTGCAGGGGAGTCGCTTCACAGGCGGTGAAGCAGGTCTGCAGGTGTCTATCTTTCTCTCCTCCTCTCTGTCTTCCCCATCTCTCTCCATTTCTCTCTGTCCTATCCAACAA
This sequence comes from Erinaceus europaeus, assembly GCF_950295315.1. Taxonomy (NCBI): domain Eukaryota; kingdom Metazoa; phylum Chordata; class Mammalia; order Eulipotyphla; family Erinaceidae; genus Erinaceus; species Erinaceus europaeus. The sequence continues at coordinate 27,807,993 of NC_080181.1, forward strand.
CAACAACAATAATGACTACAACAATAAAACAACAAGGGCAGCAAAAGGGAATAAATAAATAAAATAAATATTTTTAAAAAAGAATTAAAGCATTATTAGAACAAATAGTTCAATAACCTTTCAGATTATATACAAAAACTATTTGCACGTGCAATGAACAGAAAATTAAAAAAACAATTCTATAAAGAATAGTTAAAAAGTAAGTTTAACACAATAAATGCAAAAGCAAATACTCTGAAATCCACAAGATATTGAATAAAAATTAAATATATATATATATATATATATGAAAACATGTTCATGGACTGAAATATTTAATGTTGTTAAAATGGTAATATATCAAAACTGATATATAGATTAAACATATTCCATTTCAGAATCCCAGTTGACTTGTATAAGCCATTTTTAAAATTAATGTGAAATTACAAAGGGCTCAGAAATGCCTAAGCAATCTTGAAGGAGAAGAATTTTAGGAGGACTTAGCAATCATTAAACTTACTACAAAGCAACAGCAATCAAGGAAAGGTGGTACTGGCGTAAAGAATGGATATATAGGTAAATGGAACAGAACTGAAATTACAGAAATAAATTTGTCTGCATGTGACAAATTAATAGTTTATGAGAAAGTCAAAGCTACTCAAGGGAGCCTCTTTTCAATGGTGTAGGAACAGCTAGCAGTCCAAGTGAGCTGGATCTCGCACCATACACAAAAATTAACCTTAAATGAATAACAAATTAAAATGTGAGGCTTAAAGTTATAAACATTCTTTTATTTGTTTATTAATGGAAAAGATAGGAGGAGAGAAAGAACCAGACATCACTCTGGTACATGTGCTGCTGGGGACTGAACTCAAGACCTCATGATTGACAGTCCAATGCTATATCTACTGTGCCACCTCCCGGACCACATATAAACATTCTTTTATGTTTTATTTATGCTTGCCATACCCAGGGATTTGCACTTGTGTGATACCACCACTCTTTACTTTGAGTCAACTTTTTCATTCTTTTTATTCTAGATATGGAGAGAATGAGAGACAGAAAGACAGAGGTCACAGTACTGCTCTACCATCCATAGAACTTCCCTTGGTGCTTTGATGGCCCCATAGGGTGTAGGGGTTTGAATGCAGGGTCACACATTTGGTCAGAGACATGCTTTTACTGGGTGAGCTATCTTCCAATGCTAAAATATTTATAACAATATATATATTTCCTAGTAAGTTCAGAAACTTACTAGGAAAAAAGGAGTAAATTTTGACCTTAGGTCAGAGAGACCCTTAACATGTCCAAAAAAGGAAATTGAACTTCATAAAAATTAAAAATAATAATAGTAGTTTATATTTGAGAAATAAAAATATTTCTGTACACAAAACTACAGTTCTATTTGATTCAGGATTCTCAGTTTCTTTTCAAAGCATTTTTATCTTTTTAATGTAATTCTCCTTCTTTAGTAAAGATAAACCAATATCTAAGCAAAAAACTGTACAGGAATACACACAGTAGAATTATTTATAACAGTAAAAAACAGGAACAAATTAACAAAAAATAAAATAATAGTGTATTTCTAAAATGAAATATCACTTAGCTATAAAAAAAATGAAATACTGATACGTGGCTAACCCTTGAAAACTTTAACCTAACTGAAGTCAATAATAAAAAACTATACATTTTATTGTTTCATTTATGTGAAGTATCCAGAATAAGGAAATCATATAGAGACAGAAAGCAGAATAGTTGTTTAGGGCAGGAGAGGCAGAAAGAGATGAATTAGTGTATGGTAATGGTATGGGATTTTTTTTTTTTAAGTTACTGAGTCTGTATTATTATTAATTCTGGTGATCACTGAAACCTCACCATTCCAGGCTAACTTTAGACAGAGATAGAGAAAAAGAGAGAAAGGATCCAGAGCAAAGAAACTTCCCTTAGTGCAGTAGTGGCTAGGCTCTCTACCTTGGGTCTTGTCCATGACAAAGTAAGTACACTACCCAAGTGAACTATCTTGCTGGTTAATACTGTATTTTGAAAAAGAAAAAAAAACCTAAAGTAATCACAATTACAAATGTGTATTCATTGAGCAAGTACCCACTGAGAATTTCTTTTCAATAAATCTGCCCAAAAAGAGAACTGGAGAATCCCAGCTCAAATAAAACTACAGAAAACACTGTCCTGTGGTAATTTTGCTACCAAACACACACAGTCTATCCTAGTTTTTTTTATTAACTTTATCTATTTATTGGATAGAGACAGCCAGAAATCAAGAGGGAAGGGGGAGACAGACAGTGAGAGAGACACCTGCCAACACCTGCTTCACCACTTTCAATGTTTTCCCCCTGCAGGTGGCAACAGGGGGCTTGTAACCAGGTCCTTGCATATTATAACATGTGCGCTCAACCAGGTGTGCCACCACTGGGTCCCCACGCTAAAATTTTTTAAATCCTATAAGAAAAACTGACCACTACTTCCTACCCTTCTATGGAGAAATTAGTGTTGAAGCAGTTATCCCTGCCCCCCCTTTTTTTAAACCTAGATATATGAGTAAAGATGGCTTGGTATAGACTTTGAGGACAGAGACTGGAAAATACTAAATAAGGAAACAATACCCCCCCCATTCTTACACATCAATTCTAACCCAAGAAGACACTCACATTAAAACAAAATAAAAGAATTTGTCTTTCGCTAAGTAAACAGGGGTGGGGCATAAAAGAAAGCATGGGAGGTAAATATTACTTCCTCATCCCACCTTAATAATGTTAATAAAAGATAATAATATCTTTTGAAACATTTATATGATATCAAAACGTCAAGATTCTATAGAATCTTGCCAGATTTTTTTAAAAATTTTTTTAAGATTCTATAGATTCTATAAAAGATTTTTTTTAAGATTCTATAGAATCTTAAAGATTTTTTTAAGATTTTTTTTAAGATTCTATAGAATCTTGCCAGATTATGTCAATCCAATGAAAACAGAAATTTCCATGTCCTTGACTTTTAACCCCTGTACAACAGCTTTACATATTTGTAAAGCACTCTACATACTGAGGTAGCACTATAAACACAAAACATAAATAATATGAAACAATATTTAAAAGTCTTGATGCTACCAGCAGTGGTAAATATACAACCCCTTCATTTTTTTTATACTATCTCTATGCCAGTTATTTAAATTTGTAACTTACCTTTATCACTTTATTCTCTAATAAGCTATATCTCTACTGTATACTTATAGAAGCAAAGAATAGCAAGACTGAATGAGGCAAAACAGTTATTTAAAATTGTCTAAATGGTTGAGTGCATGTAAACCTTTGTAAAGGATCAATAGTGAAACAAGAATATGTTTAACATCAAGCCACCTACAATTAAGGATATTATATAAGTAAATGCTAAGAAATGTGTAGGACTGGAAAGAAAAACTGTTCTCTTTAAGTAATAAACTAAACAAACAAAAAAACAAACAAAAACCCACACTAATAAAAAAGTACACTCACCTGGTTTTGGCACTGAGTTGGTCACTGACTGGGGAACTTTCTGGTTAATTAATTCAACACAGTGTCCTGGGAAGAGTCCCACCTGAAGAAATAAAAACAGCAAGAAAGGATTCTAAACCAGAAAACAGACTAGCATCAACACTGCAAATTCAGTTCCAGCAATGCACTCACTCCACAGTCCCTCCCAAATGACTCTGTTATTCCCAGACTCTAAATCACAGATGATGCCAATTATACAAACAAATAATAAAACAATCTGTTGCTATGAGTATACAGAGCTATGTGCTTCATTTGTCCAAGTATCTGTCTGGTTCTTTCATTTCAAATTTAATTTCCCAAACTTAAAAAAAAAAGGCAATTACAATATTTAGTCTGATACCAAGATATACATGTGGTAAATGGAATTGGGAGGAGAAGTCACCAGGGCTTCACCACTACAGATTGACTTTTTCAGATAGGAAAAGAAATACAGAGACAGAAAGATAGAGGGTGGGAGGGAAAGATACCACAGCACAGAAGCTCCCTCAGGTTGTAGGGAGGGTCAGGCTAGAAGCTGAAAGCATGACAAGGCAGATGCTCTGTCGCTGACCCTAGTAGGTGTAGTTTTTACTTCTTGCTCAAATGTCAATTTATAGTGTGCTAACATCTCTATTTCCAACTTTTATGTTTACTGTCTCCTCTCTTGACTTTTAAGGCAATCAACACTAAATCACATTTAAATTTTCTATGACCTTTCTCTTTATTTTCCCACAGGTTTCATGGAAAATGGCAAATTGGTGAAGAAATTGCTCATTTAAGATGCTGTATTTTACTATTATAAAGGTAATTATGTATGCATAACTGGTCAAAAACTGAGAGAAGACAGGCAATCTTAGCAATGAAGAGATTATGGCTCTGAAAAAAACCACAAACAAACAAACAAACATCACTTTAACCTGGTAGTAGAACTGCTCATGGTGCTAGACAGAATCCTAAGAAGTATTTGAAAAATACTGGGTGAACAATATTTATACACCTTCCCCATATTTGGGAGTTAACTCTCTTCCCTGATCCAGCTTTCTGGTCCTTTTTCTAGTCATGATACCATCTCTCCAGACAATAACTTGGATCTACCTGCATATCATATTTCAGGCTCAGGGAAAAAGAAAAAGAAAAAAAAAAAAACTACTATAGTCACGGGCCCTTTGGAATATAACTAAAATAGGCCTACTAGCTACCTACAAAATGGAGGAAACTCCCCCTCCCCAACTCTTCATCTGCACTATTCCAGCCTTTAGGTTCATGATTAGTCAACAACTTGTTTGGCTTTATATGTTAACTCTCTTTTCAGCCACCAGGTTCCAGAAGCTAGCATGATGCCAACCAGACCTCCCTAGACAGACAACCCCACCAATGTGTCCTGGAACCCCGCTTCCCCAGAGCCCCGTCCCACTAGGGAAAGAGAGAGGCAGGCTGGGAGTATGGATTGACTTGTTAATGCGCATGTTCAGCGGCAAAGCAATTACAGAAGCCAGACCTTCCACTTTCTACACCCCACAGTGACCTTGGGTCCATACTCCCAGAGAGTTAAAGAATAGGAAAGCTCTCAGGGGAGGGGGTGAAACGCGGAGTTCTGGTGGTGGGAATTGTGTGGAGTTGCACCCTTCTTATCCAATGGTTTTGTTAATGTTCCCTTTTTATAAAAAAAGAAAAAGAAATGTATCAACGCTAAATAAATAGATAAAATAAAATACTGAGCTCCAGATTACCCAAGAAACAATATAGTTAAGAGAATAGAGATGAGCTGACACTCTGGGAACAAAAGTAAAAACAGAATCTTTATCAATATTTATAGATGTTTCCTTAGATAGAGATATAAATGGGCTGCCATGAAGCAGATGTTAAAGCTGAAACATGGAAACTACTTTACTTTGTACATCTCTCTGTTGACAGACTCTGGGGAGGATAGCATGGCCTTCCAAAAGCAATGATTCATCATGAGGTTCAGAGCTGTAGAATTTCCATCTGTGTGGGAGTACTTTCACACACTCATTTGCTATATTCTTATTTCAATTTCAGGATCAATATTCTCTAGTAGTTCTTAAAATTATCATTTATGTTTGAAACATTTGAATCTGAGATTCTTAAAGACCCTATGCATTGTCTTTCAATGAGGCAAGGGCCAGGCTGGAACCTGGGTCTCTCACATGCAGTGTACTATCTAAGTGAGTTATCTGCCTGCTCTCCTGCATTGCCTTTCAAAACCATGCATTAAATAATTTGTTTTACTGGTGAAATCCCATATCAAATGCTATTCAGCTTCTTGTGTACAGTTTTTTTTTTTTTTACCAAAGCACAGTTCAGCTCTGGCTTATGGTGGTGCAAGGGATTGAACCTGGGACTTTGGAGCCTCAGGCATGACAGCCTGTTTGCATAATCATTATGCTATCTACCCTCCGCCCGCTATTCAGCTTCTTAATTAACTGAACAAGTAGAAAGTGTATCAAGATTAGAGCCTGTTATTAGAACCAGGTAAGACACAAGTTGTTGTTTTTTTTTAATTTCTTTATTGGGGAATTAATATTTTACATTCAACAGTATATACAATAGTTTGTACATGCATAACATTTCTCAGTTTTCCGTAGTAATACCTCACTCTCTTACACAGACCAGTCATGATAAGGAAGTGTGTGCTGCCGAGAGCAGTGAGCCCTCAAGAGTAAGAGTGTGTGGGTTCAGTTTCAGATCTGACATTTACTAGGATCAGATACACCTTCTCTGGCTTGGTTTCTTCATATCATAAACACTCATTAAATGTTATCTATTATTATATCAGGATGTTGATTCTGGCTCCTACAAGGCTCTGGTTCTTTCATTAAATAGAGATGAATCATTTCACTTTTCACATGTGTGTATTTAAGTTCCCTCACTACTAATTTTACACCATTCTTGCTGTAAAATTCAAATTTACTTCAATTTGTAAACTTTAAAATGAAAAAATATACAATGAAACATACAACAAGGACCAAGAAGTCTTTACTCTCACTGAGGTTGTACTAAAATGTTATTTACAGATCACCTATATTCCACTGCCCAAATAGCATCAGTTTTTTACTCATTAGTATTTTAGGTTGTATGTGTGTTATTTCCAATTTGCTATGACTACTGACATCAAATATCTACTTATATGCTTACTTGCTATGTATCATTTTAGTGTTGTGTATGTTTCAATACTGCCTACCCCAAAACTCAATTCTGTTTTTGTGCTGAGTTTTTAAAATACATATATATTTTATTTATTGAAGAGACAGAGAGAAATCTAGAGGAAATGAGGAAATAAAGAGAGAGATAGAGAGACACCTGTAGCTCTACTTCATCACTTGTGAAGCTTCCCACCCTGCAGGTGGGGACCAGGGGATTGAACCCAGGTCAGTACACACGGCAATGTGTGCATCCAACCAAGTGTGCCACCACCAGCCCCCCTGTGTTGATTTTTGAGAGTTCTTTATCTAATCTGAATCCAGGCCCTTTACTAGATTCTATTACTGCAAACACACACACACACACACACACACACACACACACACACACACACACACACACACACATATATATATATAGTCAGTGGTTTATCTTTTATTCTTTTATTAATAATGTATGTATTTCAGTGAAATCTATGTATTATTTTATGAATTAGTGAGTGCTGCATTTAAGAATTTTTTGTCCTACTCAGTATTAACAAAAGCATCACCTTGTGTTTTATTCTAGAAGCTTAGTGGTCTAAGTTTTATGAATGCACATATATGATTCACTTGGAATTAATTCTGGCTAATAGCATGAGGAGAAAGGTTTTGTTTATTGGCATATGGAAATCTATTTCTCTAATATTATTTGTAAAATACACTAAGATTTCTTCACTGAACTGGCTCTGAATCTTTGCTGAAAATATGTTTGCATATGTATGAGTCTATATGTGGGTTCTACCCTATTCTGCTTAATCTACTTGCTTATCTTTTTATTGATCCCACTCTCTTCATATTGCTATATCTGTACTAATGAAGGAGACTTTATAGTAAGTTTTGATCAATGTTATTACACATCATTTACAACAATCTACAGTCATAAAATGGATGGCATTTAGTTTAAAAAAATGAAAGGGAAAAAGCAAACTTTTTTATTTTTGCTAAAGTATATTACATGATAAGACAACTCAGAAAAGAAAGAATCAAAGATTCAATTTCCTCTTTGGGAGGCTAATAAAAAAATTCAGAATTTCAAACTACTATAGTTAATATAATTTCACACTTCCTACTCCTAGATGTTTAAGAAAAGAAACAAGAGTCATGGTATAATTTTAACACATGCATGTACTAATCCTTCTGTCACCACAGCTATAGCTAGGTTATGATCTAGGCTAAGATAGAATTGGCAAAATGCTGATCTTCATCAAACATCAGTTGATTGTCAGAGTTTATGTACAGCTCAGGGTAAACACTGTTAAAGCACACATACTAGGTAATTCTTTTAATATATTAAATTGGAGAGTCATTGGCAAAGAGAGAATAGAATTATTAGTAATAAAAGAACAAAGATAGCACAATAGTATTTGTAAGCACATTAGGCAAATGCTAATTCCTTGAACTACATTTATTTGCAAATTAAGACAGCAGTCCAATTTCACTACAAGCCTGTTAGAGTAACTAGGATTTTAAAAGAAAGAAACAAGAACTGGGCACAATTAAATGCTTCTGAGTTTGCAAAAACAGTGAGAATGGTGGAATGAAAAGCCACTTTCAAATGCAGCTTGGTTGTTTCTTATAAAACTAATCACACTCGTACGATTTTACTGGTGACACTACTTGATGCGTACCCAAAAGAGCAGCAAATTTATATTGACACAAAGCCCTGTACGTGTAAAGCAGCTCTATTTATAATTGGCAAAAAAAAAAAAAAAAAAAAACACAAACTTTAAGTGACTAAAGTTCCTTTAATAAGTGAATGGATGAATAAACTCTGGCATGACCATTACTGAATTCTAGGCAGTGAAGTAAAAACAAACAGAAAACAAAACAAAACAAAACCAGGGAGCTATCAAACATGAAAACACACCAATAAGTCTTAAAATGCATACTATTCAGTGAGATAATCCAGTATGAAAAGACTCCACGATGCAGGATTTCATTCATATGGTATTTTGGAAAAGGCAATACTAGAGAGACAGTGGTTGTTAGAGGTAGGGGCCAGGGAGAAGAGAGAATAGTGATGGATATTTGAGGGCAATGAAAAAGTGTATGATATAAAGTTGTAAGGCTGGAGGCATGTCATCATGCTTTTGTCAACATCTATACACCTAAACAATCAGAGTCAACTGTAACATAGATACTGGGCTCCAGCTAATTTCTAAACATTGGTGTCTTTACTGTACCAAAAGCAACCTTCAAACCTATTGCAATCATTGTAGAATAGGATGTGAAACTGGCATCTTGCATTTTCACTCAAATAACTTATGTAGAAAACTGCTTACTTTTTGCCAGAGGTAAACTCCAGTGAGCTGGACGTTGTTAAAATTCAGTATTTTGCCAATTCTATTCCATGTATTTTAAAGTAAGATACTAATAGGAAAAGCTGTATGTGTGACTATGCTGATACTATGCAAGACTTGTTCCACTCTTCTATAACTGTACTCAAATTAAATTTAACTACTTTTAAAATAATGATGAAGAAAAGCAAAGCTGTAATTCAGAAACTGTAGAGCATCAGTTCACAGCAATGTAAAAGAAAGGCTTCTCCACAAGGAGCCTGCACCTTGTCATGTCCTGACACCCTGTTACTGTGGCAAAGGAAAAAGTGGAACTACAAACACATCAAGTTCAACAGACTTGTAAGTGAAGATAATAGACGGGGCCTCTGTAACCACATCATAGTTCCAGAAAGCTTCCAGCAGTACTCAGTGCATGACAATTCAGAGCTGGCCTTCATCCTGTGCCGCAGGAGAACAGTGGTCTACAGCCTTGCTCCCTTTACTCTCTCCTGAGAGTGTAAAGTTCTAAATAGTGTTAACCTTGATCTAATACACCCCAAGGCAAGACCAGCCACTCACCTTCTTCTACACTATTAGAGGAAACAAGCTTCCTTCATGGGCCACTGACAAAAGAAAAAATTTAAAAAACCTTGAAAATAGAATCTGCCTGTATGAAGTGATGTAAAAAGTACACTCAGCAAGAGGCACAGTTTCCATGTCCACATGTCTAGCTGTTCTGCCAGTCATCTGGAGAGCCTCTTCTCAGAAAACACTGGACTGCAAAAGTCACCTCCACCAGAAAACATCCTCAGGCTTCCCAGGGAGTCCTGCTGATTCTGATCCTCCTAAGAGGCTCTGAAGAGAACACCCAGATCTACCTGTTCTCTCTGCCTCGGGACAGGTGTCCCATTCTCAGAAGAAGTGCCAACCAATCAACCATTCCCAGAGCTCCTTGCTTCCAGAGGCCCTGGGGATGAGGGATCCTTAGCAGTCATGACCCACAACTCTAAACTTAGCTTGCAATTGCCAAGGGTGTGTGTGTGTGTGTGTGTGTGTGTGTGTGTGTGTGTGTGTGTGTGTGTGTGTGTGTGTGTGTGTGTTTGAGGGGAGGAAGAGGCAAACGCTAGAAGAAGAAGGGGAGGAAGAGGAAAGGGCACA
>NC_080181.1:27823135-28005905 GCF_950295315.1 Erinaceus europaeus
GGCTCCCCACCTGCAGGGGAGTCGCTTCACAGGCGGTGAAGCAGGTCTGCAGGTGTCTATCTTTCTCTCCCCTCTCTCTCTGTCTTCCCCTCCTCTCTCCATTTCTCTCTGTCCTATCCAACAACGAATTGTGTCAACAAGGGCAATAATAATAACCACAACGAAGCTACAACAAGGGCAACAAAAGGGGGGAAAAATGGCCTCCAGGAGCGGTGGATTCATGGTGCAGGCACCGAGCCCAGCAATAACCCTGGAGGGGGAAAAAAAAAAAGAAAGGCCTAAAATGTCAATATAATCCCTAGGTTACTGTTAATCAGTATAAAATTTGATGATAACTACTTTAACCAGATGGTACAATATATAACATTTCCACAAAATAGCTTACTTTCTTCATTCCCAAAGACAAACTAGTAATTTTATTCAACCATACAAATCACAAATATAAAAATCACAATGTAATATAGTATAAGTATCATTCTATTTTAATTATTTATTTAATGATGTATCTAACAGAATGTATTTTATGTTTTACACTTTACAGAATATATTTCTATTTAAGACATTAAAATAAGTGATTATCTCTATAATAAAGCATAAATTAAGTTCTTCAGAAACCATTATTAATGTATACATTATTACTTTAGAAATTTTTACAACTAATTTTCCATCATCAGTCTTTCTCACAGAGCTGTATTTGCTAACAGAAATTACATCTTTCAAGTTCTACATTTCTGTGAGTATAAAGCCCAAATGTAAGCTTGAAAACAGTCCAAACTCTACACAGTGAGAAAAACATAGTACCTTTCTTAAAACAAGGAACCTAATTACCCTTCTTTCACATGTAGTAGCAAGAAATGTTCACTTTTCATCTAATCACTGACTCAGTCTTTAACCATTAAGATGTCATGTAGGTAGTAAAAGCATAAGAAGCTCACATAGACAGATAGGAGAATATTTATTAGTGAATGCAATAAGAGATAACTCAGAGATAAACTACAAGAACACTTCAGAAAGATGGTCAATGCAGGTTTTCTTATTTGGTTTTAGTGGGGGTAGGGTGGAGCAGGCAGATATTTGCATGTAGGGGAAAGGAGATAAGGACAACTTCCTTATAGAAATTTCAGCTTTATTTTCAAGGATGAATGTAGTCATTTGAACAAGAACAGATGGTGTTTCTGGCTGGAAAAATAATGAGGTATGGAAAAGCCTCGTGCTTTTAATTAAAGAAATGATTAAAATAATTAAAGATGAGGCTGAAAAAGTAGCAGAGGCTGAGTTAGCAGACAGCAGCCTTTAGTTCTTACCTCTAAAGTCAGCTCATCAGGGGCACGAGCAGTATACCTCTTGATGACATGAGCAGCACCAACAGCAGGTGTATTAATGGAGGACTCCTCGTGCACTAAAAGATGATTCCCCTTATTATCAATCTGCAACAACAACAAAATGCATGAACATATGGACTAAAGGCTCCAAACACTTCTCTATCTATAAAAGACAATTCTACTTAGAGACCATAATCCAAAGAATTATGTAAAACCCATTATTGTCAATATATATACATACATGTCATATATATATATCTCAACACTTTCATTTTATAAATTAGAAAAACAATATTTATTGAGCTATTTAGTATATGTCAGTCATGCTACTAAGAAGATAACACACGATTTACTTTACTCCTCACAAAAGGTGATTATTATCACTTAGCGAGTAAGGTGCTAAAGCAAAAAACAAATAAACAAACAAACCAAAAAAGTACATAATGTATGAGAGGTCAAACAACTTGTCTAAGATCACATAGTCAATAATGGAAGAGTTAAGATTGCAGTTCAGGTTGTCCTGTGTCTAAGTTTTCTATTCTCTTTACTTTCTGTCCTGCTTTCACAATCTACCCTAGGTGGAGAGAATACCAAATCTATACATAAGCAAATTAGGAAATACCTACTGCATTTACCTAGTACTGTATTAGTCAAGACTTAGCTTGTATCAAACTCTTTAAAAGTTAATGTCTTTTATTTATAAATAACTAAAAATATTTTAAAGTAATAAGTCAACAAAAGATGTAGATACCTTGCCAAATGTACACATTCTAGTACATCAAATAGTAGGTGACGTTCTGATTCATAAAGTATACTAAAAAACTATTTCCTAGAACAGATATGTTTCCTGCAAAGAAAATACTTTTTTCCTGCAATAGGGACACTTCACAAGAGGTGAAGCAGGGCTGCAAATGTCTCTCTGTCTCTCTCCCTGTCACCCCCTCCCCTCTTGATTTTTCTGTCTCTATCCAATAATAAATGAAATAAAATTTGATATATAAAAAAACAAAAAAGAAAAATAGGTTTTGGATCTTAAAAATATTGGTGTACCATATATCTATTCTTCCAGAAGGTGAGAATATATTCAATGCTATTGAAATTGAGTATTAAATTACTTAAGATATAATTGTAAAATAAACTTAAATAAGAGTTGAATTAGACAATACCTCCATCCAAGTGAGGGCAGGTCCACAGTTGATCTTGTTGCCAGCAATAGCTGAAAGGCGGGACAGGTAAGCCATGAGCATCTGAGTGACCGACTAGAAGAAAGAGAAGATTCAGTGATAAATCAGAGTACAGGTATTCTGCCACCAGAGGAACTGGAATAAATTGTTTGTTTTGGGAGAGGAAAACAAAGTCTCCAGATTTTCGGGTATTTTAAAGTTACAAAGGATTCTTTAGTCTTGACAATTCTGCAAACTCAAATATGAGAACTTTCTTTTAATTCCTTGTCTTACGTAGAATTTTAACATTTACCCCATCTTCATCAGAGTCGATATTATTATTTATTTATTTATTTATTTAGCCTCCAGGGTTATTGCTGGGGCTCAGTGCCTGCACCATGAATCCACTGCTCCTGGAGGCCATTCCCCCACCCTTTTTTTTTCTTGCCCTTGTTGTTGTAGCTTTGTTGTGGTTATTATTGTTGTTGTTGATGTCGTTCGTTGTTGTATATGACAGAGAGAAATGTAGAGAGGAGGGGAAGACAGAGAGGGGGAGAGAAAGATAGACACCTGCAGACCTGTTTCACTGCCTATGACGTGACTCCCCTGCAGTTGGGGAGCTGGGAGCTTGAACTGGGAACCGGGATCCTTACACAGGTCCTTGCACTTTGTGCCATGTGCGCTTAACCCGCTGTGCTACCACCCGACCCCCAGAGGTGATATTATTTTATAACTTGTAATTATTTTTGCTTTCTTTTTCTATGTTTGCACTGAAAACATAAGATTAATGATAGCAGAGGCACACCTGGCTTTTCTGCCCAATTTCCACACTGCTTCTCTGAAATCCTCTCTCTTAAGGCCTGCTACAATTGTCCATGCACTAGGCTGAGGCGGTACAATCAGAAATAGGTGTGATTCTATGACACAGACATGCTGATTGGTTCAGGTATGTTAAATGCAAAAATCAGGATTATTATACTAATCTAAATTCAATCTGGATGCTGTTTCAAAAAGAAATTAAAGAGCTGTAAACCTAATGGTAGTGGCCATGTTCTAAGACACCCTGAGTGGGGAGAAATGTGACTGAAAGTGAAAAATGGAGAGTTCTGTGTTTTCTGTCCTACAAAACAATCTCTGGGGGTTGGCATTTTTGGATAAGTACCACATGCTACCTGACTGAGCTACTGGAGCTCTATGGCATTTTCAAGACCCTGTTCTATGTCCATTTTTGTGTGACCAATGGTCTCTCTGTGTCCCACCCACTTCATTGCCTTTGGGTGTCTATAGATTTGCACTGGCTTCCCCAGGGGTCACAGCAGCTGTTCGCTGTTTTCAGCCTTCCATTATGGTTGCTGAGAAATCTAATGCTGCTCCAAATTTTGCTCTTTAGAGAAAGTTTATTTTTTTGCTTTTAGGATTTTGTTTTGGCATTTTAGATTTCTCTGCACTTTTCCTAGATGTGTATCTTCTTATTGTATATATTCTGTTAATTTACATAATGTGATGCCTCTTACCAAGCTCCATGCACTTACTTCTGGACTGTCCTTCAGGGCATCCGAACGGGGAAGCTCTGAGAGCTGGGAAAATCGTCGGTCATAAATACAAAGGTGAAGGTGTTTATCAAGTACCCGGAAGTCTTCGTAACTTCTCTTAACAATCCAACTTTTGCCCTATAAGTAACAAAAGAAAGAAGATAAAAAAAAAAAGACTCTTAAAACTAATATGATCCAGGTCCTTAATTCTATAATGATATTTTGTTCGTGAAATTTTATATTTCCTAGTTTTCCTAATGAAAAGTTTCCATTAACATGACAGTAAGTAAACTCCAAAACACTCCAGTGAGTTTCATTTCACTAAAAAGTCAATGGGGGGGGGTGTCAACAGTGGAAATTACTCTATGCTAACCTTCCACTACTAGTTAAAGTCCTCTGGTTCTCTTTGAGAAAAAGAATTGCTGGGTGATATAATAGAATATGACCTTAAATCTGCATAAAGAACTATAAGAGAATCACAAAAAAATTAATAAAATCATATTATTTAATGCCAACTTTTGCTATGACTGTGGAAATATACTGAACATCAAAACTACTACAGATTTTAGCTATATATGATACAAATACGTTATCTAAAACCACATTTCTCAGACTTCCATCCTTTCTTTGCTCAATCTTATAAGGTCATTAAAAAAGAATCCATCTAACAAAAAGAACATATTTATTAGATACTGTCTTTTAGTTTTACCTTGAACCTATCACTTCCTATAAGCCCAAACTTTACTAAAGATAAGATACTATTTTTTTACCTGAAACATTCTGGAAACATTCTGAAATTAGAAACTCTTTATAATGATGTTCCTTTTCCTAAATTTTTCTCAGGCTCACTCCCAACACAACTATGATCAGATCACAGTGCCAAAAATCTGTCAAAAGTTCGTGTCCAGCAATGATAAACAGGCCCTGACCGCATGATCATTTGGGGTTTTGTGATGTGATCTAATTTCCTACGGAAGGTTTCAGTCTTGAAAATCTAGAGGAACTGGGAACAAAAGCCTTCAGAATGAAGAGTTCAGAATTGAAGAAGACAACCTTTATGCACTTTGTCTCCATCTGCCTCACGGAGATGGTGCAGAAGGCATCAATCCATGGATGAGGTATGAATTCTAAACTTAATAGGATCAAAAACTAACATCATACTTTAGTCCCACTCCATGTGAAACTACCATTCTCTATCATGTGGAGCTGTCAGAATGAAATAGATGTGGCAGACTTTTAAAGAACAGTATCTATTCAAAAATGCTAATTAAGAAGTCTGGAGTGGATCCAATTAATTCTGATGATCAGCCTGATTCCCTAATTGAGAATCACGAATCCACAGTATGCATCATCTGTGCCCTACCTCACCTAACTGCACAAAGTGATCTCAGGGACTCCTCCCCCATCCCTTGTCTTTCCCTCATTATGCTGAATGGCTTCTATTCATTCAAACTGCAAGATGTCTTCACAATTTGGCAAATGCTAGTCCATATCAACAGCAGAAAGGCAGTCTTCTACTCTCCACTGAAGTAAGAATGCTGAATGGTTTTTCTCAATTCAAACACTATCTGCTTACCCAACATTCTTCTAATGACAACTGGGGGTTAAATACTTGTTCCTCTGAGTTGGCAAAATGTAAAAATAAACAACAGAAAAAGGAAAAACTTCTTGTCATATAACGGCAATTATTTTTGCGTTCACACTTATACATATCTTTGCTATCTAATACTTCAACTATTAGAAAAGGACCAAAATATTTAATATGTAACTATCTATCACAAACGTTAAATAGACGTGAACTTAGTTGCTTCAAAGCTTTCTTTTAAAGAACAAATCACAACATATGTAAAGTTCCCTATTCTCTCATATTCTTCCCTAGAAGTAAGGATTGTTATCTGTTTATACATGGTTTACCTGTATGTGTGATCCATACCTGCATATTGCTGTCTTGAATTTGTACATAAATGTTATCGTAACTCACATACTTTTGAAACTTGGGGCTTTTAGTCAGTCATATACTGAGACTTAGCCATATTTCTATAAATAGCCATTTATTAGATAAATGTAAAAGTGTGACCTACTGTAGGACTAAATTGCAGTTTATTTTCCTATTCGCCTATGGAAAAAGTAAGTAGGTATTTCACACTTGGCATGGACAGTTTTATTACTGTGTTAAGTAATAATATATTTGGTGTCACCACACCCATGATGATAGGATCTTCATAGAAGCTGCTAGAGACAGAACTGCTTTAATGGGCATAATGTATGCCGATTATCAACTTGATTGCAAATTTTCCAAGCTGGCTTCCAAAAGGATAATGTCAATTTTGTGTGAATTCCTTATTCTATTAAAAGCTGTTCATTTTCTCCATTTTAATGATGGCTTTTACTTGCTGAGTTATACATTTGTTTTGCTGGCTTGTTTGTTCGCTTGCCAATATGTTGGAAAAATCATCTTGCTCCACTGACAGGCACTGCAAACATCTGCTCCAAATCTGGGAATCATCCCTCAGTTTACAGTGTATTGTCAAAAATAAGCTAACATTTTATTTTCTTCTTTATGAATCTAGTCACAGATTAAGCAAGGCCAGGAATAAGCTCAGTGGGTAGAAAACAGTCCCCACTTATTCTGTGATTAAAACCATAAAGAAGGAAATAAATAATGTTATGTAGCTTTATGACACAGCTGAGAAAGAAGAATAGGTCAAAAAAGAAAGAAATACTCCAGGGTGTATAAGATCAGATTTCAAAGACAGCAATTTGTTCGTCTTTCTCTCATTCAACTAAAGCACTAAAGTAAGGATTGGAGCTGCTAGAGAGGAAAGGCCCCTGAAATGCCAGAGCATCTATTTCTATGTACAGTTTTACGACTTCTTAAATTTTATTTCCAGTGGGAAAAACAAAATACTTTGAAAATAAATACAGAAACAAAATTATAGTTCTGCGCTATGAAGAAATAAACATGAGCCTATTTCAGTCACGCTGCTCAAGAAAAGTTTTTCTAATGCACTCATAGAGACGACCCGAACTGCCCCTGCGGCTACAGACAGACTATGACCCACATAGTCAACGACTGCCACTTCTCCAGATTCAAAGGAGGTCTCGAAACTTTACATCAGGCTCAACCTGACGCTGTTGACTGGCTACGGAAGAAGGGCAAATGCTAGAAGAAGAAGAAGAAGAGTCTATCTAAACTGTGTCCTGAAAACTGGCAAGGCATTGGAATATACAAGCAGGAAGTACCAACATCCAATGCTTTGCTATAGGAAAGATCCCAGGAATAAAGAGGAATAAAGAGCACAGGAATAAAGAGAAGCCTGTCATGAGATGCGCGAGATAATGCACAACCATGTGCTGTTTGTGTAGAGCACTCACCCACTCTGGAAACTAGTTTGGTTTAGTTCTTAAATACAGTGGAAATCTACTCTGTTTCAATTTGCATTTTATTTTACATCACTCTGGTATCTTAAAGGTTTATTACTGATCATACTGTTATTACAACGGTCCAATAGTAGATAACTGCTTTGGCTACCTCGTAACAACAAAGATGGAAAGAAATTCCAGATACATTTGTTGTTGTTGTTGTTTTTCCTTTGTCATGGAAAAGCTATGTGAAGAATAATCAGTGTTATGAATCAACTCTTTAACTGTACAATGCTCAGTGAAGAGAGACAGAATTGATCTAAATTTCAGCCAGTCCTATCTTAGAGGAGCTTATACAAGTTACTCAACACCTGTTAGTGTAAGTTAACTCATCTATAAAATTACAATAGTAACACCCACATTTCACTGAAGAGTTATAAGGTTTAATTTAAATAAGAATGTCTACAATATGCCTCTATATCTTGTTCAGACACAGATGCTCTACAAATACTAATATTCAGCCCCACCTCTTAGGAACAGCATTTTCTAAATGGAATGAGTAAAGACACACAGAATCAAGGCATGCATTTTCTGATAGTGGAATTTCAGGCATGGCAACATCAGAGGACAACAGCAGATATTTTGAGGCAGGAAAGCATTCCCCTAAAGCCAACTGTTCACTCTGATGCCATAACAGAAAAGAGCCTCCTAGCAATGACTAGGTTCAATTTTTTCATTTTCCAATTAAATTTGAAAGCTGATATTGCTTACTGGCTAAATAACAAGACAACTGAGACCCATTACCATTGATGGCACATTTACAAACGCTTTCTTCCATGTAGGAACACAATCAGCGGCAGGATTTATCTAATTTTGTCTTTAAAAATAAATGAACTTTCAGCATTTGAGGCAGAAGATATTTTCATTTCCTACCTTGAGAGAAAGATTCCTGGAATTTGATTTTATTAATTTTCATTTATTTCAAACTAAATAACAATGTGTTTCCTGAAGAGTTGAAAATATACAAAGGGAAAATTAGTATGGTTTTCAGGGTAGAAAAAAAACACCCCCAAACTGGGTTGTAACATGCAGAAGAATGAAATTGAACCATTTTATCTCACCAGAAACAAAATTCAACTCCAAATGGATCAAAGACCTAGATGTCAGACCAGAAACAATCAAATACTTAGAGGAAAACATTGGCAAAACACTTTCCCACCTACACCTCAAGGACATCTTTGATGAATCAAACCCAATTGCAAGGAAGACTAAAGCAGAAACAAACCAATGGGATTACATCAAATTGAAAAGCTTCTGCACATCCAAAGAAACTATTAAACAGAGAGACCCCTCACAGAATGGGAGAAGATCTCCACATGCCATACATCAGACAAGAAACTAATCACCAAAATATATAAAGAGCTCAGCAAACTTAGCACCAAAAAAGCAAATGACCCCATCCAAAAATGGCCAGAGGATATGAACAAAACATTCACTACAGAGGAGATCCAAAAGGCTAACAAACATATGAAAAACTGCTCTAGGTCACTGATTGTCAGAGAAATGCAAATTAAGACAACACTAAGATACCACCTCACTCCTGTAAGAATGGCATACATCAAAAAGGACAGCAGCAACAAATGCTGGAGAGGATGTGGGGACAGGAACCCTTTTACATTGCTGGTGGGAATGTAAACTGGTACAGCCTCTGTGGAGAGCAGTCTGGAAAACTCTCAGAAGGCTAGACATGGACCTTCCATATGATCCAGTAATTCCTCTCCTGGGGTTATACCCCAAGGACTCCATAACACTCAACCAAAAAGAGGTGTGTACTCCTATGTTCATAGCAGCACAATTCATAATAGCTAAAACCTGGAAGCAACCCAGGTGCCCAACAACAGATGAGTGGCTGAGAAAGCTGTGGTATATATACACAATGGAATACTATACAGCTCTCAAGAACAATGAACCCACCTTCTCTGACCCATCTTGGACAGAGCTAGAAGGAATTATGTTAAGTGAGCTAAGTCAGAAAGATAAAGATGAGTATGGGATGATCCCACTCATCAACAGAAGTTGAGAAAGAAGATCTGAAAGGGAAACTAAAAGCAGGACCTGATCAAATTGTAAGTACGGCACCAGAGTAAAAACCCTGTGGTGAGGGGTAGACATGCAGCTTCCTGGGCCGGTGGGGGGTGGGGGTGGGAGTGGGTGGGAGGGATGGGTCACAGTCTTTTGGTGGTGGGAATGGTGTTTATGTACACTCCTAGCAAAATGTAGACATATAAATCAGTAGTTAATTAATATGAGAGGGAGAAAATCAATTGTATGTCTCAAAGTTTTTCAAAACACAAACTGAATCTTTTTAATATATAGGCTGTGTATTTGATATGCGGACTCTCTCAAAAGCCTAGACCAAGTAGATTAGAAGCATCCAATAGCATAGCTATATACAAGATACTGGATACTGTACAGCAAACCCTAACAAAAGGACTTTTCAAAGTTAACCCAATTACCAAATAATGTGATGATAACATTAACTATCGATTGTCTTTTTGAACCCTAAGACAGCAGGAACCTCACATCTCCACTATAGAGCCCCTACTTCCCACAGTCCTGGAACCCTTAGATAGGGCCCACTTTCCCGTATGCCTCTCCCAATCCATACCAAATAATATTGCATCCGCCGATCACAATCTAACAATGCAACGATTGCCACTTCAACATGCTTCACCTCAGACTGTGTCCAGAGACTTCACGTGTGGAATGACAACCCTTCAGCTTCATTACTCGGGTGAGACCTTTCCTTTTATAGTACACTCTAATTTCATCTCAGGTGGTTCACTTTCTAAAAGTCCCAAAACCTACATATACACCAGTTTCTGTGAGAGAGAGCTTATGTTCACACGTATCCATAAACTACTGCAAAATATATACCTGAAAGCAGAGTACACTAGAGTTTGCAGTGAGTACCTCCCTAACACTTCCTCTCCACTATTCCAAGCTTTGGGTCCATGCTTGCTCAACAATTTGTTTGGCTTAGTATGTTAACTCTCTTTTCAATCACCAGGTTCCAGATGCCATCAGGATGCTGGCCAGGCTTTCCTGGATTGAAGACCCCACCAATGTGTCCTGGAGCTCAGCTTCCCCAGAGACACATCCTACTAGGGAAAGAGAGAGGCAGACTGGGAGTATGGGCCGACCAGTCAGCGCCCATGTTCAGCGGGGAAGCAATTACAGAAGCCAGACCTTCTACCTTCTGCAACCCTCAATGACCCTGGGTCCATGATCCCAGAGGGATAGAGAATGGGAAAGCTATCAGGGCAGGGGGTGGGATATGGAGATTGGGTGGTGGTAATTGTGTGGAGTTGTACCCCTCCTACCCTATGGTTTTGTTAATTAATCCTTTCTTAAATAAAAAAAAAATTTAAAAAAAGAATGTTTTATTGTTGATGACAATAAAAATGGCAACTAATCTGTGGAAAAAAAAAAAACCCATTCTCAATTCAGTAAGTAAATACACCCTTAAAAAAAAAAAAAAAGGAACTGGGGCTAGGAACACAGCATAATGGTTATGTAAAAAAGTTCTCATGCCTGAGGCTCTGAGGTCCCAGGTTCACTCCCCAGCCCCACCATGAGCCAGAACCGAGCAGTGCTCTGGTATCTCTATATATCTCTCTCTCATTTAAATAAAACAGATTATTTATATATATATTCTAATACAACTTAATGTATAGAAATGACAAAAAACACAATTGTTTAATTGGCCACATTCTAATCAAGAGTCCTTTTCTTAGCTAAGAAAAGGACCAACTATTTTTGGTTACCTAAGAACTTCAAGTGTTCACACTTATGTTTACCTGTTTACTTGAAAAACAAAATAAAAAGATGAGATGACACTTCTGGCCAAGACGAAGACAAATTAGTGGGTCTTATTTACTTTTGCTACCACTACAATAAATATGGAAAAACCTGCACAAAATTGAACATGAGTTAAAATAAACTAACAACAAAAGAAAAATGTCCAAAACCCAGCAGGTAATGACAAAGAGATTACAACAAAGGTAAAGATGGACTCTCAGCTCAGTTCTACAGCACCCAGCCAGGTTCCTGCCACCATAGGTTGTTCCTAAGGTGGATAACAACCCACTGTTATCATCACTGCCACCCACTAGCCCAGCAGGATGCCTCTGCTACTGCCACTGGACCCAGTGCAGTCTGTGTCTGTCCACCACATCCCAACTGTATATACTTCTATCCTCCAAAAGCTAAAAGCCACATGTCAACAACAGCCAAGTGAAAACAGTCATTGGGGAATTTAGTCCCCAGTGATATACAACTGAGTCTACAGTCTTTGTTGGACCACCTCCTCCCCATTTGTAAGTCTCCCCTTAAGGCCTCTCTGGAGCCAAATAGACTTTGGTGGAGAGATATTGATGCTTTAGTGCAGGGGTGTCAATAGAGATGGGTGATGTATTTTGAGGGTGTAAGAAACTATACTTCCATAACACTTATAGGCTTGTAAGCCAAGATGACCTAAAAACAAATAACTGACTTTAAAAAGATAAACAAGATAACTGCCTATACTGATTGAAACAATTTATTCTGAATAGAAATTAGTATCAAAGGGAATAGAAAAATGTATTCATACACACACATGCACACACACACACACACACACACACACACACACGCATTGTCCCGAGGTCAGGCAAAGAACTAGATTGTCAGTTTTAGTGGATTCTTATAATTCTTTGTTATCATATAGGATATGACTGTAGATTTCAGAATCATTCAAGTATAAATCACATTTCTATTCTAGAAAATATCATTAAACGAAGGTTCAAAACCTGGTCCTGCTCTTCAATTGTATGACCTTAGGAAAATAATATTTTTTAGTCTTAAATTCATTATCTATACTGGAATGAATAGGAATTATACTATTTGCCTCACAGAACTGTTATAAGAACTATATAGCATATGGTATAGCCTGTTCTAGACACTGAAGTAATAAAAATATATCTACTGAATTTGGATCTATTCCATATGGAAGACAGTTTACAGTTGATAATGTAATAAATAAAAACTTTAAAGGGCAGAGGCCAACATATAATTAAAAGATTCAAAGACTACAGAAACCAATACCACTTAACCTATAGAAATGATTTTTAAAAAACACAATTGGCCATTTTCTAAGATAACAGAACAGAAAAGAATATGCTAAGAAAATGACCAATTGAATTTGGTTAAATAAGAATTTCAAATACATGGTATCAGAAATTATAAGAGATATGAGACCTGTGAATGGTTTTTGTATATAGATTACTTCTATGTGAAGGTGAACTGAACTGAGACTAATCAGACTCTCAAGGAAGTTCTAGGTTGTGAATTTCTCTCTCCCTCTCTAGCTTCCCCTTTGCTCTCAATTTCTCTCTGTCCTATCTAACAACAACCATAACAATAAAATGGAAAAAACAGCTGCCAGGAGCAATGGATTCATAGTGCAGGCACCAAGCCATGGCTATAACCCTGGAGGAGAAAGAAAGTTAGAGAGAAGAGAGAGAGAGAGAGAGAGAGAGAGAGAGAGAGAAGAAACTGAAGTCTTTTCTTTTTAAATTTTTAATTATCTTTATTTATTTGTTGGATAGAGACAACCAGAAATGGAGAGGAGAGGGGAGGGGGAAAAGAGAGGGAGAGAGACACCTGCAACCCTCCTTCACCACTTGAAAACCTTTCTCCCTGAAGGTGGGACTGTGAGCTTGAACCCAGGCCCTTGCACATTTTAACATGTGCACTCAACTGGGTACACCACCGCCCAGCCCACTTCAGAAACTGAAGTCTTTAGGGAATACCTGTTAAGTTTTGATATAGCTTAAGAAAGTTACATCACTAATCTTTGCCTTAGTTTCTTTACTGACAAAATTAAAGTGTTTGCTTATACATTGCTCTTAGTTATTAAAAACATGGTTCTGGTTTAATATGGCTTATGTGGGACATATGTGACCCAAAAATGCAGAAGGTAAGTCAGGGGACTACATCAATAATTACCTTTTTTGAGGCAGAGAAGTGTAATAGCACTATTACAACACAGTACATGACTACTTTGATGTAGTAAATAGTACACAAAGTAGTCTAGGAATTTTTAAGCAGGTTCCCAACCAAGAAAATAGCCTATCTAGGTTACTAATTATTGGAAGCATACTCAAATAACAATGACATGTTCTAATGTATGGTGCCAAATTAGCAGGTTTACCTTCTGGAGGCAGTTAAGAAACAGCACAGGTCATGGCCTGGCAGGCGGCACAGTGACTGGAGCTTTGACTGGAGCACTTGGAGAGGATGAAGACCCCAGTTCAATCCCTAGCATTGTATATGCTGGTTCTTTCTCATATTAGTAAATGAATAATTTTTTTAGAAGTACAGGTACTTTTTGACACATCTAGTTTATGAAAAGAAAAAATATCTGCATGGTCGGCACATTTTGAAATTAATGATAACGAAAAGGATGCTAAAGGTTGCTGGGGCTGGGAGATAGCTCGTGTGGAACTTTACTATACACACTTTACTCTGAGGACCAGGGTTCGAGCCAAGATCACATGAACACACTGTGGAGAGCAAGGCAGGAGCTTGATAGATAGTGGAGCAGTGATGAGATGATTCTCCTCTCTGTGTGTCTATCTTCTTTATCTCTCCTCTAAGGAAAAAAATTTTTTTTTATTAAACTCTGGGCCTTGAGACACTGCTCAACAGTAATACTACACACATGGGAGGCCCTGAATTCATTCCGTCACACCTCGAAGGGGAAAAAAACACTAGGTTTCAGCAAGATTAATATTAATGACTTACCCAAAGTAACTCTAGATAAAAAGATAAGATGTATATTAG
This sequence comes from Erinaceus europaeus, assembly GCF_950295315.1. Lineage (NCBI taxonomy): Eukaryota > Metazoa > Chordata > Mammalia > Eulipotyphla > Erinaceidae > Erinaceus > Erinaceus europaeus. Next base: position 27,837,401 of record NC_080181.1, read on the forward strand.
CCTATTGACCTTGATATTTTCACTGAAAAATTAAGTCACAACTATAAGCATATTTTACAAAATTTCACAGAAATTCAATAATCCTAACTACTCCTTCAAAGAATCTGAAGTTAAATAAAACATATAAACAGCATGTGACAGTCGTCTTACCTATACACAATTCCTGACTCCGTGCTCTCAAACTCATAGATTAATGCACTTGATATAAAAGCTTTCCCTTAAGATCACCATGACTAAGAACTTATGTCCCAGATGAGCAAAAAGCATTAGACACTCTAAATTCATTTTTAACTTCAAGTATATGAATGCTTTTTGAAAGTACAAATGTACTTACCTTGCTGCTTCCTTCCAAAAATAAAAAACTGCACAGAAGAAAACCTTCCTCAAAAGTACTGACTTTACAATGACTAACTTAAAAAACAAGCAGAAGGTGTGATGAACACAAAATAAAAAAGTAGGGGGTCAGGTGGTGGTACACCCAGGAGAGTAAACATGCTACAATGCACAAGGAACTCAGTTCAAGCCCATTTTCATAATCAGTAAAGCAGTGCTTTAAGTGTTTCTCTTTCTCCCTCTCTGTCTCACCCTCCCTTTTGATTTCTCTGTCTCTCTAAAAAATAATAGTTAATTTTTTTAATATTTATTTTATTTATTTATTCCCTTTTGTTGCCCTTGTTGTTTTATTGTTGTAGTTATTATTGTTGTTGTCGTTGTTGGATAGGACAGAGAGAAATGGAGAGAGAAGGGGAAGACAGAGAGGAGGAGAGAAAGCTAGACACATGCAGACCTGCTTCACCGCCTGTGAAGTGACTCCCCTGCAGGTGGGGAGCCGGGTTCGAACCGGAATCCTTATGCCAGTCCTTGTGCTTTGCGCCACCTGCGCTTAACCCGCTGTGCTACAGCCCAACTCCCCATAATAGTTATTTTTTAAGAAGTATGTTAACTGCATACTTAATAGAGAAAAGAGTAAGTAACTATAAATGGCATATTTTAATATTTTATTTGTTTATTCTTTAGCCAGGGTATTGCTCAACTCTGGCTTAGAATGATTCCACAGACTGAACCTGAGGATTTGAGGCCTCAAGCACTGAAAGTCTTTTGTATAACTACTACCCTATCTCCCTGACCCCAAATAGCATATTTTAAACCTCATTAACAGACAGTTATTGTAATTGCCCTGGAAAAGATATACTAAGAGTTAAGAAATAGCATGAAATAATTTAGAAGCAATGCTAAAACATACACCTCGGTTAGAAGAGTGAGCTCAGGGGGAAAAAAAAAAAAACTAGTATAGCCACAGGCCCTTTGGAATATAACTAAAATAAACCTACTAGTTATCTACAAAACAGAGGACCCCTCCCCCCAACTCTTCATCTGCACTATTCCAGCCTTTAGGTCCATGATTGGTCAACAATTTGTTTGGCTTTGTATGTTAACTCTCTTTTCAGCCACCAGGTTCCAGATGCTAGCATGATGCCAACCAGACTTCCCTGGACAGATGACCCCACCAATGTGTCCTGGAGCTCTGCTTCCCCAGAGCCCCGCCCCACTAGGGAAAGAGAGAGGCAGGCTGGGAGTATGGATCGACCTATCAACATCCATGTTCAGCAGGGAAGCAATTACAGAAGCCAGACCTTCCACCTTCTGCACCCCATAAAGACCTTTGGTTCATACTCCCAAAGAGTTAAAGAATAGGAAAGCTATCAGGGGAGGGGATGGGATATGGAGATCTGGTGGTAGGAACTGTGTGGAGTTGTACCCCTATTATTCTATGGTTTTGTTACTGTTTCCTTTTTATAAATAAAATAAAAAAAAAAGAAAAGTGAGCATCTAATGAAGAGACAACCTTGTCTGCTATTATGGTTATATGTGAGCAGTGGCTGAATTGATTTGGTTAATAAGTGACATATTTTCTTTACTCTTACAATAATAACTGTCATTGAAGTTTGTAAATTAACTACATATAAGATTTACTATACTAAATTAACTGAAATAGTAATACCAAAATAATATATATACTATTATATATAATCTAGTACAGCTACTGTTATTCTCTTAGAAAGCCTAAAAAACTTCCTAAACAATCTAGAAATGGCAAAATGCTATACAAAACTGTGCATTCTAAATAGTACTGTATGAACACATTTTTTCTTGTTAAAAGGTGTCACTTATTTTCTCAACAGAGATTCATAATGCAATTTCATTTTCATATCATGTTATCTTTCTGCGAATTATAGCAGACTATATAAAGAAGTCATTAGAGAAGGAAATTTATTAACTACTCAAAATAATTCCTCTAAATCTTATGTAAAAATGGAGACCAAATCCACAAAATTACCTGACAAGCAATGTGCACGAGGTAGACCAATTCTTTAGATTCACAGCCGTTTTTCATTACTTCATTCTGCTCTTCTGAAAGTGCGAGCTATTACACAGGGGGAAAAGCAGGAGTGAAAATCATCATTAAAAAAACACAAATACAACAACAATAATAACCACCACAACAATAAAAACCAACAGGGGCAACAAAAGGGAAAATAAATAAATACATATAAAAAAAAAACACACACACACAAAGTCCACACTCAATACTACTTATCCTTCACATCAATGGAAGATATGCCTTATAAGTAAACTCTACCAACTAAAGCAGATAAAATGAAGAATTCATGTTCTTTTTAAATTTTTATTTATTTATTTATTGGATAGACTGTCAGAAATAGAGGGGGAAGGGAGGGTTAGAGAGGGTGAGAGACAGAGAGACACCTGCAACACTGCTTCACCACTTGCAAAGCTTTCCCTCTGCAGGTGGGGACTGGGGGCTCGAACCTAGGTCCTTGCGCACTGTAACATGTGCACTCAACCAGGTGCGCCACCACCTGGCCCCCATAATGTTCTATCAGTGTTTCTATCAGTCTTGGTGCTGATATCAAAACTAGTATAACTGCAGAACTGTAGCAAGGAAAACACTTTCAGTCAAGAGTAGGTCTTCACTTCCTGAATTTGTTCGGTATGTATGTGAAGGACAGACTTAGGTAGACACTGTGGGACAGAGTGATGAAGCAATTAAAAAGAGTGCAGGTTCCATTACAGAGATGGATAGCAAACTGCCTGCCAGAGAACACGTCTATTATTTTAGATTACCATGGAGGTCTGTAGACTGATTTTTTTTTTAAGTTGAATCTAGCAACTAGTGTTTATGAATCAGGTGGTTTCATATGAAAATGCAGGTTTCAGACTTTTCTTGAAAACTCTGAACTACTAAGCACATAAGTAGCTGCAGATGACAAGTGATCACCCTCTTTCACTGAGGCATGCATTCTCCAAGAGACTTTCCTATTTTAACTGATTGTCCCGTTTTTGGCCAGTAAATAGGCTGAATATTAACTGCCATTTGCCATGTTGCTTGCTATGTTATTCTTTATATATTCTCCTCACTTGACTCATTTATAAATGGTACATACCTGCCCCTCTTAGGAATGTGAATTTGCAAACTCTGCTCCAGAGACAAACAACTCTGAGCTCAAAAGTGCCACTAACTGGTTATGCAATACTGACCAATTTAGGGCAAGAGTAGCCAACACAATGGTTACATAAAGAGACTCTCATGCCTGAGGCTCCAAAGTCCCAGGTTCAGGGCTGGGGAGATAGCATAATGGTTATGCAAGACATTCATGCCTGAGGCTGAGGTCCCAGGTTCAATTACCACACCACCTTTAGGCAGAATGAAGCAGTGCTCTGGTCTCTCTGCATGAATCTTTCTCATTAAATAAGTAAGTTAAAAAAAATAATTTTTTAAAAAATCCCAGGTTCAATCCCCTGCACCACCATAAACCAGAGCTGACCAGTGCTCTCATAAATAATAATAATAATTTTTAAAAAAACACTGACATGGATCGACCTGCCAATACCCATGTCAAACTGAACAGCAATTATAGAAGCCAGACCTCTCATCTTCTGCACTGGGTCCACATTCCTAGAGGGGTAAAGAATAGGAAAGTTCCCAGTGGAGGGGATGGGATACAGAACTCTGGTGGGGAGAATTGTGGAGAAATTTTACCCCCTCTTATCCTACAATCTTGTCTATCATTAGAAAATCAATAAACTTTAAAAAACTGACCAATGTAATCACTCATCTGGAGAAGGGGGCCGATATAATACCTACCATCCCCAAGTTTGGGAGTACTCAATGAAATAAGCCAGGTAACTAAAGTACAGTAAGTGCTTAATAAATGTTATTTGTCATTACAGTTAATGTTAAGAACTGCATAGACCAGAGGAAGAACAGAAAAGGAGACAGAGGTTAAGAGATACAGTGTGTGGTGTATCCCTAATATGGGGCAGCTAGCTCATTAATGGGGAGCAGGGTGAAACAGCTGAGACAAGGCAGAAGTGAGAGACACTCTAGGGGACACAAGGCATCAACAACTAACGACGAAAACAGCACAGAAAAGCCAAGAGAAACCCAACCAAGACAGACACTGCAGGACTTCCAAGACTATAAGGTCTATGGTCTGGATCAGAGTAAAGAGTCTCCTTTGACACAGAAATGCTACAGAAAAGACTGGAGAGCAAAGGGAACTAGCACCAGGCTGGGAGAGCAAAGTAAAAGACCATATGCTTTCCAACTCAGTCAGAAAAAAGGTGGTGAAGCATTAAAGCCCAGAGAGAACTTCGGAGAGTGCACCAACTTAAAATTATTCTGTAGTGAAAAAAACCCTCGGGAATACATTTCAAATATTTTATTTACAACTACATCAAACAGAATCGAATGATCTGTTGGTATACTGCACCAAAGTCAAAGACTCTGGGGTGGGGTGGGGGGGAGGGTTCAGGTCCCCAAGCATGATGGCAGAGGACCTATTAGGAATTGTATTGTTATGTGGAAAACTGAGAAATGTTATGCATGTACAAACTACTGTATTTACTGTCGACTGTAAAACATTAATCCCCCAACAAAGAAATAAAAAAAAGAGAACTCAATGAATTATTTGCTGAAAAATAAAGTGCACAGGTGAGAGAACTGAAGGACAGTAATAAAAATATCATTACAAAAATATCCACTTACCAAAAGTATAGATTGAGTGTAATCCCTATTAGTATTCCAAAGGGATTTTCACGTAAATAAAAAACAGGGGCTGGGTTGTGGTATATACCCAGTTGAGTGCACAGGTTACACTGCACAAGGATCAGGGTTCTAGCCCCTGGTCCCCACCTGCAGAAAGGAAGCTTCTCTTGTAGTGAAGAAATGCTACAGGACTGCTTCTCTTTCTCTCTCTCTCTCTCTCACCTCCCTCCCCTCTCAATTTGTCTCTCTCTTACTGAATAAATAAATAATTTACTTTGCATTCAATCACAGAAGACATGAAGGAACTAAAGTAATCTTGAGCAACAAAATCAAATCTAAAAGTATCAATATCAAACTTCGAATTTTAAATTGAACTACCATAGTACACCTGGTTAGGATCCTTGCCATCGTACAGGAGCACCATGGAAAACAATGGGAAGGTGCCCTCTTTCCTCCCTCGTTCTCCCTAAATAAAAATAATAATAATGACAAAAATCAACCTAGAGTAGTTGTACAGCAGTGGTGAGTTCATTCCCTGTCCTTGCAAAGAGTAATATTAATAATCAAAATAGTATGGTATAACTATGAAAAAAGAGACTCAAAACAATGGAATTGAAGCATACATCCAAAAAGAAACCCACACATGCATGGTCAACTATTTTTAGATAATAATAATAATAACAATAATCAATGAGGAAAGGACAGTCTCTCCCATAAATACTAGGAAATTAGATGTGTACCAGCAAAAGAAGAAAAATGTCTCCTTAGCTTAGAGTACCCATAAAAATCAATACCCAAAAGAAAACTTACATTTGATACTTGTGGTCATAAAACTTCAAGTAGAAAGCATAAGAAATAAATTCCCAGACACTGAACTCAGCAATGATTTTTTTAACTTGACATCAAAAGCACAAGTAACAAAAACAAACAACTAGGATTACATAAAACTAAAACATTTCTGCACAGCAAAAGAAACAGTGAACAAAATGAATAAACAACATAGAGGACAAAAAAATGTATTTGAAACCATACACCAGATATCAAGGTATGTAGATATGGAACTCACATAACTGCAACAAAACTAAATAATCTGATTTCTAAATGAACAATTGTCTTAAATGTTTCAAGATAAACTTCTAAGTTGTTTCTTCCCCTTTCCCATTATAATAAGCTAATCATAAAACTTTGTCAAAGTACCATTAATACTTTCTTAGTTACTACTGAAAATTTAATAACTTAAATGAGTCTTAGAGGATGAGTATTTCTCCAGATATTTTCTAAACTTTTTTTCCCTCCACAATCTACCCATTTCATTCTCTTCCCTTTCAAGGACCTTTGTCCCTAGGTGTTATTTACTTCTACCTCTGCACATTTAAAATCTATTCAGTCTTCAGTAGAACTTTCTGGAATGCCTTAGGAAATAACTTCTCTTGCTTTCGAATTCTTTTACTATATTTACTAGTATACTGCTTATTTCCCTACTTCAGCAATGATACTCTCCTGAGGTATAAAGGCATCCAAACAAACCATTCTGAGTGGATTCTTTGTGATTTTTAAAATATCCTACACAAAAGGCTAAGCAATTAATTTATGTTTTATACAGTAGTTAAAACACATGCACCAAGGGTATGTATTATGACATATTAGATTATATTTGTCCATAGAAACTTAGGACATGAATATAATGATGAAAATTATCAGTACTTCCTTCAAGTCCTTGGCATATAAATCTTTTGCTTCTGACAAATGGAAAATAGAATTTCCAAATCCCATAATTTTACATACCTAACAAAGCTATTTTTGGAGTTATTTTTTTCCTATATTGAATTCACTTTCTATTTCCATGGAAACCAATCTGTAATTATTTCTAGGATCTTTAAAAATACAATTCTATTTCAGCAAACCTTCAAATGTTCAGCCAAGTCCTTTCTCTACATAAAGAATGGAAATCAGCAGTGTAAAGCAGGGTAAAAATACACCACTCCACCTATATTTAAAAAAATCACTAAAGCCTAATCAACATATTGCAAATGAGGCCCAGAGAGACTTCACTTCTCTTAGTGACCTTTAGTACTTCTAAAGTGTTTTACTGTGACACTGTGACACACCTATGGAATTTATACAGTTTACTTTTGTAGCTTCTATAATAGAAGACAAAGCTCTATGAAGAAGAGAAAAAACTTCTGCACAATTATTAATATACAATTATTAATATTATTAATATAGAACAACTTTATTTAATTTTTTTAGTAATTTAATATTGGTTTACAAAACCCACATTTCTTCCAGTCCTGGAACCTTTGGGGGTGTGGCTTGCTTTCCTGCATGCTTCTCTCAATTTATACCAATTGACACTGCATCTGCTTATCCCAACCAGTACCACCTCAGCATGTTTCACTTCAGACTGTGTACAGAGACGTCATGTGTGGAACGTCAACCCTCCAGATTCATTACTCTAGTGAGATCTTTCCTAGCTCATAAGACTCCTTAATTCCATTTCAGGCAGTGCACTTCCTAACAAAGCCTCAGAAACAAGATATAGACCAGGGCCCGTGAGATAGGTAGGGCATAAGTACACAAGTACCCATAAGTTCAGGGAAAATACATGCCTTAAAGCAAAAGTGCACAATAGTTTTTAGTGACTCAATAAATGCAGCAAGCAAGTAGAAAGACCTAAAAAAGACACCATAAAGTACCTAATCAAATAGTTTCTACTTAGACCTAGATACCCTCCTCGCCTACTTCCTATTTCACTTCCCTCAATCACTCCAAGACTATGCTTGTCAGACAAAGATGGATAAGGGCAAGAGACTGACATACTTTAATAATGGCTCTTTTGGTTACTACCAGGCCACCCCATCATCAAGGGCCCTAGTCAGGGAATCCTGGGATTTCCACAGAGACATGATGGGCCTGGACCTCTAACAGATCCCTCTCACCACTGTCACTGGTCATCTCCATCAGGAACAACATAACTGACCCCTCTCTGGGCCCGTATAGGACCTTACCCTCAATGTGAATCAACAATGGTAGGGACAGTCCCATTCTCTGAAGGGAGGTTGGGCCAACATATTCTACCACTCAAGGAAGATGGGTCCTGAAATTAGTGCAGCCTAGAATGTTCCTAGCCATGACCACAGAATGTAAGCTCAGACCTACAGGGATGTAGAGATTACAAAGGCTCCTGCAATGAATGGGCCCCAAATCAAATCGATAGGGTTTATATTCAACAATACTTATATACTTTTCCCATATCTGGGAGCTACTCTCTTCCCTGATCCAGCTTTCTAGTCCTTTTTCCAACTATGACATCATCTCCCCAGATAATACTTTTGGCCCACCTGCATGTCAGCTGTCGGGCTCAGGCAAAAACTAGTAAAGTCATGGGCCCCTCGAAATAGACCTAAAATAGACCTACTAGCTTTTTCCAAAATGGAGGCCCCAAATCTCATCTGCTATATTCTTGCCTTTAGGTTTCTGATTATTTAACAATTTTCCCTGTTTTGTATCTTAATGTTTTATTGGCCACCAAGTTCCAGATACTACCATGACATCAATCTGACTTCCCTGGGAAGAAGACTTCACCAATATGTCCTGGAGGCTCAACTCTCCAGAGCCCTGCCTCACCAGGAAAAGAGAAAGAGAGGCTGGGAGTATGGATTGACCTGCCAACGCCCATGTTCAGTGGAGAAGCAATTACAGAAGCCAGACCTCCCACCTTCTGTAGTACCCCATAATGATCCTGGGTCCATACCCCAGAGGGATAAAGAAAAGGAAAGCTTTCATGGGGGGGGGATATGGAGTTCTGGTGGTGGGAACTGTGTAGAACTGTACCCTCTTATCCTATGGTCTTGTCAATATTTCCATTTTATAAATAAATTTAAAAAATTCCACACCTTTCTCACCAGAGTTCTATGTCCCCATTCCCTCCACTGGAAACTGCATTCGTTCTCCCAAGATCACAGGTTGACTATTATTTTTATAAATATATATAGGATTATAGAATTTTATATATATATGTATATATATATGCCCTTCCCTTATTTTCTTTTTCTTTAATTTTTATTTACAAAAAGCAAACACTGACAAAACCATAGGATAAGAGAGGTACAACTCCACACAAATCCCACCACCAGAACTCCATACCCCATCCCCTCCCCTGATAGCTTTCCTATTCTTTACCCTCTGGGAGTATAGACCCAGGGTCATTATGGGGTGCAGAAGGTGGAAGGTCTGGCTTCTATAATTGCTTCCCTGCTGAACATGGACATTGGCAGGTCGATCAATACTCCCAGCCTGTCTTTCTTTCGATAGTGGGGCAGAAAGTAAGGACTCCCACAGAGATTTTCTTTTCTTTTTTTTTTTTAATTTCTTTATTGGGGAATATTTTACATTCGACAGTAAATACAAAAGTTTGTACATGCATAACATTTCCCAGTTTTTCATATAACAATACAACCCCCAAGGTCCTCTGGCATCATTTTTGGACCTATATCCCCCCCCCCCCCCAGAATCTTTTACTTTGGTGCAATACGCCAATTCCAGTTCAGGTTCCACTTGTGTTTTCTCTTCTGATCTTGTTTTTCAACTTCTGCTTGAGAGTGAGATCATCCCATATTCATCATTCTGTTTCTGACTTATTTCACTTCACATGATTTCTTCAAGGTCCATCCAAGATCGGCTGAAAATGGTGAAGTCACCATTTTTTATAGCTTTGACCCAACCTCTCCAGCATTTGCTGCTGCTACCTCTTCTGATGTATGATATTCCGACAGGATTAAAGTGGTATCTCATTGTTGTCTTTATTTGTATTCTCTGACAATCAAAGTCTTTGAGCATTTTTTTCATGTATTTCTCAGACTTTTGGATCTCTTCTGTGGTGAATATTCTGCCCATGTCCTCTCCCTACTTCTAGTTGGCATTATTTGTTTTCTTGTGGTTGAGTTTGGCAAGCTCTCTATATATTTTGGTTATCAAACTCTTGTCTGATGTATGGCATGTAAAGATCTTCTCCCATTCTGTGAGGGGTTTCTTGGTTTGGGTAGTGGTTTCTTTTGCTGTGCACAAGCTTTTTAATTTGATGTAGTCACAAAGGTTTATACTTGCCTTAGACTTCTTTGTAATTGGATTCATTTCATTGAAGATGTCTTTAAAATTTATGCAGAAAAGAGTTCTGCCAATATTTCCCTTTAAGTATCTGATAGTTTCTGGTCTAGCATCCAAGTCCTTGATCCACTTGGAATTTACTTTTATATTTGGTGAAATATAGTGGTTCAGTTTCTCCAGTACCAAGCAGTTTTTATGACAATGGTCCTATAATACAACTTGAGATCTGGGAGTGTGATATCTCCTGCTCTGTTTTTTCTTCTCAAGATTGTTTTGGCAATTCTAGGTCTTTTCTGGTTCCAGACAAATATGTGTAGCATTTGTTCTATTCTCCTAAAAAATGTGGTTGGGATCTTGATGGGGATAGCATTGAATTTGTAGATGGCTCTGGGTAGTAAATTCATTTTGATGATGTTAATTCTTCCAACCCATGAACATGGAATATCTTTCCACTTCTTTATGTCTTTTTCTATTTCCTTGAGTAGTGACTCATAATTTTCAGTATACAAGTCTTTCATTGCTTTGGTCAGGTTTACTCCTAGATATTTTATTGTTTTTGTTTCTATAGTAAAAGGAATTGATTTCTGGATTACATCTTCTTCTAACTTAGTGTTTGCATAGAGGAATGCCAATGACCTTTTTTATGTTAATTTTGTAGCCTGATACCTTACTGTATTGCCTGATGATTCCCAAAAACTTCTTGCTGGATTTCTTAGGTTTTTCTATGTATACTATCATGTCATCTGCAAATAGGGAGAGTTCGAGTTCTTCCCTTCCAATCTGTATGCCTTTAATTCTTTGCTCCTGCCTGATTGCTATGGCAAGAACTTCCAACATTATGTTGAATAGTAATGGTGATAGTGGGCAGCCCTGTCTAGTACTTGATCTGAGGGGAAATGCTTCCAGTTTTTCACCATTGAGTATGATATTGGCTGTAGGTTTGCTATATATAGACTCCACTATCCATATAGGAATTTTCCATCTATTACCATTTTTTAGCGTTTTGATAATAAAGGGGTATTATCAAATAATGCTGTATTTTGTCAAAGGCTTTCTCTGTATCTATTGAGATGATCATGTGGTTTTTAGTCTTGCTTTTATTGATATGGTGGATCACGTTGATTGATTTACGTATATTAAACCAACCTTGCATCCCTGGGATAAACCCCACTTGGTCATGATGAACCATCTTTTTAATATACTGCTATATCCAGTTGGCTAGAATTTTGTTCAATATTTTAGCATCTATGTTCATCAGAGATATTGGTCTGTAGTTTTCTTTTTTGGTTATGTCCCTGTCTACTTTTGATATCAGAGTGATGTTGGCTTCATAGAAGCTGGAAGGGAGTATTTCAGTGTCTTCAATCTTCTGGAAGACTTTTAAAAGTAGAAGTATTAGTTCTTCTTTGAAGGTTTTGTAGATTCATTTGTAAAACCATCTGGTCCAGGACTTTTATTCTTGGGAAGGTTTTTGATAACTGTTCCAATTTCTTTAGCTGTGATGTGCCTTTTCCTATCATCTAGTTGCTCTTTATTTAATTTTAGAGCCCTGACTTTCTAAGTCACACATACTATTTCTAAGTGTCTTCCACTCCCCTCCCCCCACCACCCTTCTCTCTCCAGGTCCTAAAAGAATTAGAGTTGAGAACCCTTGGTCATCTTTCCCTAACATTTACCCTCTGGTAGTATGGACCAAAATTCCATATGGGGTGCAGAAGTCGGAAGGTCTGGCTTCTGTAATTGCTTCTCCACTGGACATTGGCATTGGCAGGTCAATCCATGGCCCCAGCCTGTTTCTATCTTTCCCTAGTGGAGTGATGACTCTGGAGAGGTGAGGTTCTGATAGACATTGGTAAGATCATTTGTAGAACAACTTTATATAAGAGTTACATCTAAGTTGAGCAGTAAGAAAATAAGTTATAGTTTCAGCAAATGAATCAAAACTTATACTTCAAATTTCTTAAGGAAAACTCATACATAGTCATTTTAATAGAACTAATAGTCAGTTTCTCCTTCCAGTATAGAAACAGAACACCCATTTCTAAACAGAGTACCTAATGAAATAACTATAAATGAAATAACTAGTAACTGGCTCATCAATAAAAACTAGAAATACCTTCAGTTCAGTGAGAAATGAGATAAATGACAGGAGAGTAGAATCATAGCTTCCATTTTATAAATGTTTATTCCAGAACACATATTTGTCAGGATGTAATGTCTCATGATATGCTCACATTTCTGTATGGTCGGGAATTCCTATGGAAAGTATCAGCACCAGGATGATTTATTCACAGCTTCAAAGACACCTCCAGAAAGCTATAATGTTTATATTCTCCTCAGAGCCAAATATTTCTTTTCCACAGTATTTATTAATTAGAATCTATTCCTTATTTTCCCAGAGAGAATTTGTTCACATTTCAGAGCAAAGATCCCTCTGTCAGTCTCTAGAAGGACGCTGATACAAGTTTCATTTTCATATATAAGATCCATCTTCGTATTTTTAGAATTTCTCTCTATGCTTAAAAAAAAGGTTGTATTTGCTTCTCCCTGCAGCACTACATGGTGAACTAGACCACAAGGACCAATATACATTATACTTATGCTGTCATATATGTTGTAATAATTGTGTGTGTGTGTGTGTGTGTGTGTGTGTGTGTTGTAACTGTAGCAGATTAACTTGTGAACTTCTAAAGTAACAATACATGCCCTTCACAATTTCAGGCTCAGTGATAACATTTCTACAAATATTTTAGTCAAATTTCTTGAAATAAAGTTTATGTGTGATTGTGATTCCAATATATAATTTTTTTTCATTTCTCAATCATTTTTACATATGTAAGTCTTGGGCCTCAAATGATACAGGATACAGCTCAAATGCAGTATTTGGATGAAGGCCTTACTGATTACTATATAAACTTTCCGTTTCAAATCCATCTCTCAGCAACAATTTGACAGCCTCAAAAGAGGTATTATGTGGCTGAGTTTTCTCTGGTTTTCTTGTTGTTTTAAACCCTTAAACCTTCTAAGAACATTGCACTTTCAAACATTAAAACACACAAATTTTAATCCTACCTGAAACTAGGAGAGAGGGAGGGATAGACAGATTGATAGATAGATAGATAGATAGATAGATAGATAGGGATAGAGAGAGTGTGTGTGTGAGTTGTGTGGTGTGTGTGGTGTGTGTGTTATCAGAGTACTACTCAGATCTGGCTTAGGTGGTGCTAGGGATTGAACCTGGGACCTCTTGTGCCTCTCAGGCTTGAGATCTTACTGCATAATCATTATGCTATCTCCCCAGATGTGAAGCCAAAGTTTTAAGAATATGTTTATTTGGTTGGATGGTTGGTTGGTTGGTTGGCTGGCTGGCTAATTAGTTTTGGTTGTCACTGGAGCTTCACCACTCCAAGCCAACTTTTTTCAAATAAAAAGACAGGGATAAAGAGACAGAAGTAAAGACACCGTGGCACCAAAGCTTCCCTCAGTGTGGTGGGGGGCCAGCTCAAACCTGAGTCATGACTATGAGAAAACAAGAGCACTATGCAAGTGAGCTATCTTGCCAACCTAATGTATCTGTTATTTTAACTTGTTTTCCCCTTTCACAATTTAAGTAAGATTAATTAGTGTGTTAAAAGACATATCACATCCAAATAAAATGATAATTCAGTTTATTTGTAAAGGGTGTTTTTATCACAAGATTCCTTATAATCACAAAGTTTCTAATCTAAAAGAAAAAAAATCTACTGCCTTAAGTTCTGACAACACTACCTACAAAATATAAGCAAAGTTTAATTTTCTGTACACTAGCATGTAATCTGATTACACCAAAAAAAAAAAAAAAGGCTTATAGCATTTGTCATTCTCTAAAACTTCTTCAAAATATATTAAAGTCTGGTTTCCTTTTAGTCGTCACCTCAGTAAATTCACATAGTCCTCTACAATGTATTTGGAATGGATGCCTTTTCTGGTGTTTTCCAAATGAGGATACAAATTGGCAGCCAAAGAATTTGACAAGTTTAAGATCACATGAGCCATGCTGTATTGTTACACCTTTTTATACCTACAACAACATTAAACATACAGACTACTTAAAGATATAAATTTCTGGGGCCAAGAAGTGGCGCACTGGCTTAAGCACACATAGTATGAAGTGCAAAGACATGTGCAAGGATCTTGGTTCAAGCCCCTGGCTCCCCACCGGCAAGTGGGCTGTTTCACAAGTGGTAAAGCAGGTCTGCAGGTATCTATCTTTTGCTCCCTTTCTATCTTCCCCCCCCCTCTCAATTTCTCTGTCCTATTGGAGAAAAAAAAAAAAAAGACCACAGGAGCAGTGGATTTGTAGTGCAGGCACCAAGCCCTAGTAATTCTGTCAGTTATTACATTCCAGCAATACAAAAGAATACAAGACTTTGATTCAGAAATAGGTACTACCACTTTCTACCTATGAACACAGTAAATTCTTAAAAACTCCTTACATCTCATTTCTTTATCTGAAACTGTTATATAAAATCACAAAGACAACATATAAATAGTTATTTAGCATTAATATCTGACAGTAAGCATTCCATAAGCATCAGATTGTATTTTTATTGTAATTTTGTTACTTCATTTACAATTTTAGAAAATCAAGGGTTCTTGCTTTAGACTGTTATTTCTTGCCATTTTTTACACTCTAATCAAACTTAATTTGCTCTACCACATTTTTCAGCAGCAAGGTAATAGTGCTTCTTCTGGGAGAAACCATAGGAGCATTTCCAAAATAGAAGAGACTAGCATTCATTTTTTTCTTCCACATGGCTTAGTCAGGATAAAACCTGAGCCTTTACACTCAGATTAATTTAAATTCTCCAGATTAAAAGAAACATAATAATGAATAAGCTCAGATGGCAAAATGATGATAGAAAGTGTAAAAAAAATATGCCACTTCAGTAGCATAAACACTAGATGGCAGTAGCACATAAAGGACTACAAGAAGACAGGAAAGTCTGACAGATAAAGTGAATAAATCGCATCTCCGCATACTGCAAGAGGTTTGTTCCTTCTTACTGAAAAATATACATCAAAATCTGTGAGATCTACAGGTTGAGAATGTAGATCAGTGTGTAGAGCCCAAGATTTGTGTAAGTGAAGCCACAGGTCCCATCCCAGTATTACATATGTCAGTGTGGAATCCAGTCTCCAAATAAAACAAATCCTTTTAAAACAAAACAAAACAACATTAGTGGCATTTCTTCAAATCATTGTTCAGGATGAAATGTCCAAAGATAGATGGGTTTGCTTTTAAAATAATGGCTTAAATGAATATAATGTTAACAGGTCCTATAGAATTTTATTTCTCTAAAGATGCATGGGGTAGGGGGAGAGTAACATAGTGGGATATAAAGCATAATGGTTATTTAAAAGGTTTTCAAGCCTGAGGCTCTGAAGTTCCAGATTCTCCATACCATGACCACAAACCAGAACTTAACTGGGAGTCGGGCGGTAGCGCAGCTGGTTAAGCACACGTGCAAGGACCACAGTAAGTATCCCAGTTCAAGTCCCAGCTCCCCGAGGAGGAGTCACTTCACAGGCGGTGAAGGAGGTCTGTAGGTGCCTATCTTTCTCTCCCCGTCTTCCACTCTTCTCTCCATTTCTCTCTGTCCTATCTAACAACGATGACATCAATAACAACAATAATCACTACAACAATAAAAAACAAGGGCAACAAAAGAGGAAGGAAGGAAGGAAGGAAGGAAGGAAGGAAGGAAGGAAGGAAGGAAGGAAGGAAGGAAGACGGTAACACAGCAACACAGCGGGTTAAGCCCACGTGGCGCAAAGCGCCAGGACCGGCATGAGGATCCCGGTTCAAGCCCCTGGCTCCCCATCTGCAGGGGAGTTGCTTCACAATCAGTGAAGCAGTTCTAGAAGTGTCCATCCTTCTCTCCCCCTCTGTCTTCCCCTCCTCTCTCCATTTCTCTCTGTTCTATCCAACAACGATGACAACAATAATAACTACAATAAGGGCAACAAAAGGGAAAATAAATAAATATTAAAATGTATATATAAGGAAAATTAGAAAGAAAGAAAGAAAGAAAGAAAGAAAGAAAGAAAGAAAGAAAGAAAGAACTTAGCAGTGTTCTGGTAAAAAAAAAAAAAAAAGGCAGCAGATATTAACATTTGGCGTGGATGATTTAGGACACAGCTGTTTTTTGACCACCTATAAACTATATGTTTTAGTTAGTTATAACTCCTCTTGAAGAGATAGTGAAAATACTAATGTAAGGGAATGCATTATACAAAACTCATGGTGTACATAACTTCTGAGGTAGTGAAAGCAAACGTAACCTGGTAGAGATGTAGGGGATTTTCCTCTCCCTTATCCTGAGCTTCAAAAATATACATACTGAGGTATACAGCAGATATGTCAACACCTACGTATATATATACAATGTACTTCAAAATTACAAAACCTATTAAAAACCCTCCCTTCACACACCAATTCTGATTCATCAGTTACTACTACCACTCAACATAAGAGCCAGTGAACAAATAGAATGGCTTGCACCATAAAATAGAGGCATTTGATAGAAATTCTGAGGTTTTTCACTAATTCTGTTATTATTACTACTTGAAATAGTAGTTGCCAGAATAAAGTTTTTACACCAACAAAGAAGACATCAGTAGAAAAAAATAAACTACTTCTGAGCATTAGCTGTCAAATATGTGCACATGTGTATACATGTATCTTAATTCAGTGTGTGTGAAATATTTCAAAGATACCTGAATGCTGCCGAACTCAACATTCTCGTAATGGAAATGTGCACATTCAGCCATCTTCGGAAAGTGACCTTTAGTGAAGGGTAACCTGAAGCACAGGGAATAAATAGATTAGATGCAAAATACTGGGAACAGCAAAATTACTAAGCCTAAGGGAAAAATGAAAATGCAAAGAGTTTAAGAGCTCATGCAAGCAAAATTAAGAAGCACATGCACATAAATCTACACATATTCACGCAAACCTTTCCAGAAATACATTGAATGAAATAACCACTACATTTAGTGCACAAGTCAAAATAAACAACAACAACAAAAATTAAAGCATCACTATACTCTCCTACACTTGATCCAAGTGAATACCCATAGGAAAAGTACGCTTCCAGTGAGTATTATGGAATCTGAATGTAAAAAGCCAGCTTCTGACCAGAAGCAGCATTCACACCACAAAATGCAAAACCAAATTTTACCTGTGAATGTTCTCACAGCCCATCAGTCCTGGATTGGTGGGTCTGGATGCAGAATGAACATTTTTATCTTTGTCTTTTCTCTACTTACAATGAAACACAACTGCCTAGCCCTCTCCCAAGTGAAAAGATGCCTTTTCTGTTAAAACTGCAACAGCTACCTCTAAATATTTCTTTTAACAGCCAATCTCTAAGCATTTATTTTAGGTTTTCACAAAGGCAAATCTGACATATATAGCAATCTCAAAACTCAAAAGACAAAAGTTAACTTTTAACTCTAAATGAATGAGAGTATGTATTAATGATACCAAAACAAAACTCTTTGATTATTCCTTTCAAACAAATACAAAACTATTAATAATAGATAATAACATAAGTTCTTTCAAATGCATGTTTTAGTAAGCAAATAATATTCAGAACTATTACAATAATTGTTGAGTAGTAATTTAAAGTTTAACCATATTCTGATGTGTGAGCAGAGATTTTTTTAGTAAGGAATCTAAACAGAAGTTTTATGAGAGCTAAAGAGATTTTCCATTTATAAGAATTTAAAACCAACAGTAAAACAAACTGTACTTACTTTTTCACATGTTTAACCTTCATACTGGCTGTACTGCTACATGCCTTCAGAGTAAGGTCTCCAGGAATCTCTGGAACGTCTGCTCCTCTTGCCTTAAAAAACATTAAGAACAAGAGATTTATGACTATTCCTCTACATGAGTATACTTGAAAGAACATGATTAAAAATGTGGTTCTGTTGACTTTGTACCAATAGGAAAATACTGATGTGACATTTTCTTCTTAAAATTATAACTAATTTGAATTTAATTGTTGAAAGAATATTCATCTAATTAAAGCATTTTACCATATAAAGAAGAGTTTCTGTGAAAATATTAATTTTCATGCCTCTATAATAAAAATGCCAAGTCAATAATTATTTGTCTCAGCACAAATTTAAAATCTCCTGCAGGAGTTGTGGGAATAAAATGACCTTGGTTATGAAGATCATAATAAAAAATGTAAAGGTCATATGAAAAATTTAAAGGTCATAATAGATTATGAGATACATTTCTCACAGTAAAGTCTGAAAGTGGTTTGTATACTTCCCATTAATAATGTTTGCTTATATTATATTTGCATTATATTATAGTGACATATTTTTAAAAATTATCTTTACTTATTTATTGGATAGAGACAGTCAAAAATTGAGAGGGAAGTAGGAGCTAGAAAGGGAGAGAGACAAAGAGACCTGCAGCCCTGCTTCACCACTTGCAAAGCTTCCCCCCTACTGGTGGGGGGGTCAGGGGCTCAAACCCAGGTCCTTGCACATTGTAACATGTGCACTCAACCAGATGTGCCACCACCTGGTTCCCTCTAGTGACATATTTAACTGTATTATTTTAAGAACACAAATCAGAAGATCAAAAGGTTCCTCACACTCTAAGCAAACTACACAGAAAATTCAAACATCTAATTTACAAAGCAAATTTATGTTGTACAATTTAAAATTTGCAGCATAAAAACTTCAATGGATTATAGCCAATGTCACATAATGCACTCAGGAAAGTAATATGTAATGAACAGTTAAATTAAAATGAAGAACTTTTTAAAACCTGGTTTTGTTTTCCTTTTTGATCACAATACTGTTCAACACAGGTTATTCATGGTGATGGGAATGAACCTAGAAGTTCTTACATGTGCCACTACATTGTCTCCTTGGACTCAAGACTGTTTTTTTTTTTTTTTTTTTTAATGCTTTATTACTTTTTTAACTGCAAAGAAAGTTTAACTAAATGTTTTTAAAAAATGTGACTTTTCAAGATATGGGTCAACAATATAAGAATCTGTAAAAATTCGTCCTTGGTATTTGTCATTAGGGGTTCACTGAACCCAAATTTTGTAATTGGAGCTTTTGTCCTTAGCACAGTTAAACTTGATTCGGTTAATAATAGATTTCATAATTAATAAACATGCTAACTTTAGCCATCCATAAGGGTGGATTTTTCAAGATCAGTCTTTCCTAGAAGTTTTCCTAGAATAAGATGTTATTTCACAGTGCCAGGTATTATTTCATTCACATTCATCACCAGCAAGTCACTCCCTAATATGTTAGGAAAAAATGTTAAGATAAAAAAATGTTTTATGGGGAGTCGGGCTGTAGCGCAGCGGGTTAAGCGCAGGTGGCGCAAAGCACAAGGACCGGCATAAGGATCCCGGTTCGAACCCCGGCTCCCCACCTGCAGGGGAGTCGCTTCACAGGCGGTGAAGCAGGTCTGCAGGTGTCTATCTTTCTCTCCTCCTCTCTGTCTTCCCCTCCTCTCTCCATTTCTCTCTGTCCTATCCAACAACGACAACAACAATAATAACTACAACAATAAAACAACAAGGGCAACAAAAGGGAATAAATAAATAAAATAAATATTTAAAAAAAAATGTTTTATGGAAAATAATATAATCAACTAAAAGAGGGGCTGATAAACTTTTTCCTAAAGGGTCAGATAGCAAATATTTTAAATTTGTGATCCACACTGTTTCTACCTCTACTTAGCTGGGTTGTTACAGTAACCATATGTAAATGACTGAATAAGACCACATTCCAACAATAATCTATTTTCAAAAACAGGCAGTTGACAAGTTGTAGTTGATCGACTCCTGACCCACGACACAGATGAAATAGTCTAATGAATCATCATCTAGTTTTTATTTTGAGTAGCTCAAACTTCTGAACCTTCTTTCAAGAGAGTGTTTTAAAAAGTTGGAGATACTGTCATACCATATTTGTAGTTGGCGTCTACTTTCAGTTAATTTATTTGAGTAGTCCATACTTTGTATTTCCCAACCATATAAAGAAGAAAACCGGGGTCGGGTGGTGGCGCATCTGGTTGAGCACACAGGTTAAAATGCCAAGGACCCGGTTCAAGCCTCCAATCCCTAACTGCAGGGGAATCTTTGTGGCTGGTGAAGCAGTTTTACAGATGTTTCTCTCGCTCTTTATCTCCCCTTGCCCTCTCAATTTCTGGCTGTCTCTAATATATAAATAAAGATAATAAGAAAACTTAAAACCTAATAATAAAATCTTAAAAAAGGAAGAAACTGACAAAGTCGTTGGATTTTATAATTATTAA
Source organism: Erinaceus europaeus (assembly GCF_950295315.1). Taxonomy (NCBI): domain Eukaryota; kingdom Metazoa; phylum Chordata; class Mammalia; order Eulipotyphla; family Erinaceidae; genus Erinaceus; species Erinaceus europaeus. The sequence continues at coordinate 27,857,920 of NC_080181.1, forward strand.
ATATATCAAGGGTGAATTAAAAAAATCCTATAGCACTCTAGACTCTAATAATGGTGGTAAAGCTTATCATATAAATAAAATTTCAGACTAACAAGTCTACATAAATACTCTACACCATTAAGAACTGTGAGTGAATAATGTGTTTCGAAGAACAAAAGAAAATATAGTTCCTTCAGTTAATCATCCAGCTGAAATGATCTTATTATACATTTTACAAAAACTAGAAACATCTTGTTTTGCTAAAATAATGTGTGACAGTAATCTCTCACCTTTTTTTCACAATGTGTTTATGATAGAGAGATAAAAGGAACAGAGGGAGGGGTAGAGAGAGATACAGAACATTAGAGCATGTGATTGGGATGCATTGGATCGACCTTCTCGTGGTGCATCCCGTGAGTACCCATTCATTGGGGAAACTGACGATCCTTCCTAGCCGACTGAATCCACGTGGATCCCAGTCACTTTCAAAGCCAGCAACAAGCAGCTCCTGACAGCTTTCAACCTGACACTGTCGACTGGCTACGGAAGAAGGGCAAACGCTAGAAGAAGAAGAGCATGTGATGCTGGGAACTAAACCTGGGACTTCATGCTAGTACATTCAACATGCCAGCTATTATGCCAGTTCCTGGGCCATTAGTCTTTATATTTTATTAGGCATCAAAATTTATTTGACCATAAAGAGGTTTGCTGTACTTGTTCTTATTAAATTTTCTAAAAAATAAAGTTATTTTTCACCAGTTTACATATTATTCATTAATTGAAATAAAAATATGAAAGAACTTAAAGGGTCTTCTGGATCTAGCTGGTCTACAATGATAACCTCATTTGTTAGACTGAGAAATTAAATAAGTTCTCTACAGTCAATGGGTCATCAATCTTAGCAGGCATCTAAAGGGAGAATGAGGAATCTGCCTAGCCTATAACACACATGAAGGAGACATATTACAAACCACACACCCCTGCAACCACAGTTTACTGCACTGTAGGTAGAGACAGGACCTAAAGGTAAATCCATTTGCTGTTAAGGAACCTCATAGGAAAACCTCGGCTCAAATAGACGAAATAGCAATACTTATTCCAAGGAGTTAAATACTAGTATAAGTAGCTTTAGAGAATTTGAGAAAATGCATTTGAATTAGTACTTCAAGTATTCTGTAATCCTGTATGCCTTCTCCCAAAATATTTCTCATACTCCTCAAAAGTCCCAGACACAGTCCACCCTTGTGAAAGATAAGTGATTACTTAATTTTCCTTTTTAAAAAATCTTGTTTTTATTTTACCATTTTTCCTACAAGAATAAGAAAATACAAATTAGCATAAAAAGTGATGAAGTTTATATGTGTAAGATTCAAAGTAGATTTAAAGGAAAATATAATTCTCCTGGCTCTACTGTCTGTTGAACTAACATGTCTGCATACATATTTATTTCAAAGGTATGTTTCATTTATTACACAGGAGACACGGTTTCCCAGGACAGGAAAAGAAGCAGGCAAGTCAGTGAGCCACTGCAGTACATGTGGCAACAAGGATCAAATTGGGAAGCTCAGTCATGAAATTCAGTGATCTGGCAGTTGAGCCATCTCTCTCTCTCTCGCCATCTTTCTCTCTCGCCATCTCACTCTCTTTCTCTCTCTCACCATCTCTCTCTCTCTTTCTCTCACCATCTCTCTCTCTCTCACACACACAAGTGTGCACAACACACATGCGCACACACACACTGGTTCACTTATTTATTGCCGCCAAAGTTATTATTGGGGCTCTGTGCCTGCATAATGCCACTATTCCAACAGTTATTTTCATCTTTCGTTCTTTTTGATAGAAGGCAAGAGATAAAAAGACAGAGAGAGAGAGAGAGACCCACTACAGCACTGCTTCACTGCTCATGATGCTTCTAGTCTGCAAGTGTGGGCCAGGGGCTGAAAACCTAACACTTGGAAATGTAAATGTCATCACCTGGTCACCCTCATAGATATATATATATTTGGTTTGGAGTTTTTGTTTTGTTTTTACAAAAGCACTACTCAACTGTGGTTTATGGTGATGACAGGGATTGAATGTGGGACCCTGGAGTCTCAGGCATGAAAGTTTTTTTTTTTTTAACATAACCAGTATGCAGTCTCCGAGGCTCTATACACAAACATTTTTTTTAATACATTTCCGAAATCCCTACTCGAAAGTCACAGTTCCAATTTACTTTGTTACTGCATCTCTAAGGTTAAAAAAGTTTTCTTTTAGGAAATATTCACTGGCATTTATTCACAAAATACAAGCCTATACAAGGTTATTCTGTAAAATCAACACTTAATTATGCTTCCAAAATAGAATTATATCAAGTACATATAAATAGCACCATTAATCCATTAAAAAAATAGAGAGAGCACACTATGTATCAGAGAGCACACCATCTACATAAAACATCTATGTCTCTCTCCTTAGCAATCAACTGAATTCCTAGAAGGCTAGACAGCTTTTTACATTTCTGAATTATTTGAATATAAACCACAGGTACAAAGAATGTACTCCAACAATTTCACATGAACTAATAAGTTAAAAAGTTATTTTTACTTCCTCTTTATTCAATTCACTGAATTTTATACCCCTTACCTGCAATGTGAAATTTAACTATTATATTCATTACTCTTATCTATAGTCTTATTATCAAAGACAATTCAAGTCTACCTACTCCATTTAATCCTATCCACAAAGTTAGTCAAATGCTAACATTTTTATTACCAGTTTTCCACAGGATTCATCCTATTTACAATGCAATGAAGCATTTTTATTATAGTTGTACTCATGTTTTCTGCAAATTGCTTTTCTCATTCTCTAGTCAAAGTTTTTTCCATTCAAGAGGACACTTGACTCTGAACAAATGGAGTGACGTGTAAATATATTTGATTAATTCCTGACTCCACTGACCCTTCATTACAACATTAAAATCTAACACAGCTGGGGGCCAGGCGGTAGTGCAGCTGATTAAGCACACATGGCACAAAGCGCAAGGACTGGCAGTAAGGATCCCAGGTCAAGTCCCCAGCTCCCCACCTGCAGGGGGGTCGCTTCACAGGCGGTGAAGCAGGTCTGCAGATGTCTATCTTTCTCTCCCTCTCTCTGTCTTCCCCTCCTCTCTCCATTTCTCTGTCCTATCCAACAACCATGACAGCAATAACAACTATAATAACAACAACAATAAAAGCAACAAGGGCAACAAAAGGGAAAAACAGCCTCCAGGAGCAGTGGATTTGTAGTGCAGGCACCGAGCCCCAGCAATAACCCTGGAGGCAAAAAAAAAAAAAAAAAAAAACATCTAACACAGCTAAAGAAAAAAGTTTCTAAGAAATTCACTACTGCTTATCATCCTAAGAAAGAAGAGCAAGATTTTCTTCCTCTCATCCGCTAACTTCCCTGGCTAATAAATTATATCGATTAAAATGAATAGTCAAAAAAGTAAAATTCAATTGAATAATTCTACTTTAATAAATATATTTACTGTTAGTATTTTGATAGATATTGCTAAAGAATCCTAAAGAAAAGCTGATTTGAGGGACCAGATGGGGTGCACCTGGTTGAATGCAAACATTACAGTACCAAAGGGCACAAGTTCAAGTTCTTAAGACTCCAATTGTAGGGAGGAAGCTTCACAAGCAGTAAAATAGTGCTGCAGGTGTCTTTCTCCCTCTTGACCTCCCTCTACCTTCTAATTTTCTCCATATCTATCCTAAATAAATAAGTGTATTTTTCTTTAAAAAATTATTGCTTTATCAGTCTATAACTGTATATGAATGCTTACTTTCTCATCTCATTCATCTGTATTTTATCCAACCTGCCAGGGTTAATTTTTAATAAATTAGTAGGTAAAAGAGTTGAGCACAATTTCACATTTTAGTGGGCAGCTGGACTTACTAATTTGCATTATATATCCATATGCTTAATGCTTTTTAAGTTTTTCACAGAAAATAGTACTTTCTAATAGCTAAATGTGCCAGCCTGACAAATGTACCAAATTTTTTATTGCATACCATTAAAATTATGGACTTGCAGGAGCCAGGTGGTGGCACACCTGGTTGAGTGCACCTGTTACAGTGCGCAAGGACCTGGGTTCAAGCCCCCAGTCCCCACCTGCAGAGGGAAAGCTTCATGAATGGTGAAGCAGGGCTGCAGGTGTCTCTCTGCCTCTCTCCTTATCTCCCCATTCCTCTCAATTTCTAGCTGTCTTTGTCCAATAAAAATAAAGATAATAAAAATATTTTTTAAATTATGGACTTGGAAGCTGCAGGTCTTAACCTCCTGATTTCAAAACAATACAAAGCAATGTTAGGTAAGATAGTAGTAGGGGCTCAGCATAAAGACTGCGCTGTTCCCACTGGCCTAATTTTTTCCCCCTGATAGATTCAGAGAGAAACAGAGAACAGGAAAGTCAGAAAGTGAGATACCTGCAGCACAGCTCCACCACTCATGAAGTTTCCCTCCTACAGGTGGGGACCAGGGGTTTAAACCTGGTTCCCTGTACATGGTAATATATGCACTTTATCGTGTGTGCTACCACCCATCTATCAATTATTTTTAATGACAACTTTCAAAAACTTTAATGACAACTTTCTATCCCCATAAATTTTTTTTTTCAAAACAAAAAAAAGGAGTGTGTGCAGGCTGGGAACTGGCTCAGCAATGAAGCGCAACACTGCATGAGAGCACGCAAGTTCAAGCTCCTGCAAGACAAGTGCCAGAGCAGTGTCCTCTCTGGTTCCTGTTCTCTCTGCATCTCTTTTAATCTCTTTTAATGGGAAGCTTCCAGTCTGTCCCACTGATATAACCAAGAATATTACAGAAAACAAGACAAAATAACAATACAACTACCTAAAGTATTCTTAAGAAAATAATTAAGTGAGAGCGGGTAGACTGAAAAAGCAAAATTGGAAAATGCCTAACTCAGTGGTACTGCGCTTCCTGGTTTTCCCTACTCTGAAAATTCTCAAATGTACTCAATGACAGGCTGAATCAGGTGAGGAGTAACAGTAACGGGCACTGTCAGCTTAACTCTAGGAAGACTCACCACTCTGGTTAGAGGACTACAAAAAATGTCTCTGAACATGGGGGAAATGGCCATGAAATTTTCTTTTTTTTCCTCTTCCAATATGGCAATGGCTTAATCCTGTTGGTCCATGGCTTCAGTACCAGATCTGAGAAAACTCTATGGCCTATTCACTTGAATAAGCTGAAATGTAGTTGAGTTTCATAGTGGTTAAGAAATTAATGAGACTATTGCCAACTAGAAGACATAGGCTTTAAAAACAACTCTGTAAATGAAATGTTATAACAGCCAGGAGGTAGTACAGTGGATAAAGTGCTGGAATCATGAGGTCCTCAGATCAATCTCTGGTAATGTATGTGATAAAGCAGAGCTCTGGTTCTTTCTCCCCACCTCTCTCTTTTGCAATGAGGGGGAGAGGAGGAGGAGGGGAAGGGGAGGGGAGAGGGAGAGGGAGAGGGAGAGGGAGAGGGAGAGGGAGAGGGAGAGGGAGAGGGAGAGGGAGAGGGAGAGAAATCTACTGGGAAAATAGAGAATGGTTATACAAAAAAGTCATCCATGCCTGAGGCACAAAAGGGCCCAGGTTCAATCCCCAGCAGCACCACAAGCCAGAATCGAGCAGTACTCTGGGGGAAAAAAATCATACATAATTTAAAGAAATGTTATATTAATTATGTCATTACATTCAGAAAGAAGGAAAGAAGAAGGGGAGAGAGAGAGAGAGAAGAAGAGAGAGAAGAGTGGGAAAAGGGAGGGAAAGAAGGAAAGAAGTTGGTGACATAATGCATGTGCAAGGTTCCACTAAAAATAATAATAATAATAATAATAAGGGGCTGGGCAATGGTGTACCCGTTAAGCACACATTACCATATGTAAGGAACTGGGTTCGAGCCCCTGCTCCCCACCTGCTTCATGAGTGGTGAAGCAGGTCTGCAGGTGTCTCTCTCTCTATATATATCCCCCCCCCATCTGTCCTATCCAATTGGGAAAAAAAAAATAGAAAGAAGAAAAAATGGGAAGGCCACCAGGAGCAGCAACAGATTCATAGTGCCCACACTGAATCCCAGTGATAACCCTGGAGGCAGAAAAAAAAATGAAAATAAAAAATACCAACTAGGCACCAGAGAGCTTAACAGGTAGGGGTGTTTGTGTTGCCATGAATATGGCCCAGGACTGAGATCCTGCACCTCATGGAAGATACTATGGCACAGAGACACTCAGTGCTGTGATGTCTCCTCTGCGCTCCTCTGCCTCCTCAACCTCCACCCCTGTCCCAAATGAAAAGGTGGCTGGGGCAGTGAAATCGCACATGCATGAGGCCCGAGTTCGATTTAAAAAAAAAAAAACAGGGACCGGGAGACAGCTCACCAAGAAGTGTGTGCACCTTTCCATGGAGGAAGTCTTGGATTTGAGCTTCTTCACCACCACAGAAAACATGTGGAAGCCCCACTACTGATTGCACAATGGTGGTAAGGTCTCTTCTTTCTTATTCATCTCCCTCTTTTGTGCCACCTCCCTGCTCAAAAATGGAAGGAAGGAAGGAAGGAAGGAAGGAAGGAAGGAAGGAAGGAAGGAAGGAAGGAAGAAGGAAGGAAGGGAGGGAAAAAGGAAAGAAGAAAACTGGCCCAGGAAGGCTGTTCAGAGGCCTTGAAATCATTCATTGGCATAATATTAGAAGTTAATTTTTAAATAAGTTAAAAAAAATAAGGGCCACACATATAGCACAATGGTTTTACACCAACTTTTCATGTCTGAGGGTTCAGAGATGCCAAGTTCAGTCCTTGGCACCACCATAAGCCAAAGCTGGCCTATTCAATTTCTCTCTCTCTCTCTTTCTCTCTCTGTCTCTCATTTAAAATAAGCAAATAAATCTTTTTGGGGAAAACTACACACACACCTTACGTAACTATGGGGGAGTATACTTAGTTTGACAAGAATTCACAGAGTAAGATCTAAGGCCTATAGTTTATGACAAACTTAATATGAGCCAACAGCATATCTTCATCGGTAAAAAGCTAACGTAGTCTGCAAAAATGTGGAATCAATAACAAGAGAAGAATTTATGTCCCCATAATCGAAACCAGTTAAGTCACACAGGGAACAATTCATCCATTTCAGAAAAACATAATTTGATATTGAAGACTTGCAAAAACAGAGGAACTGGCAATGTTTTATCCTGTATGCTTTACTGTTCCCTAATCCACAAAAATATTCCACCACTCCTGCCACTTGATCTTTAAAGAATCTTTCAAATGCTTACTACCCTGGTCTCAAAGCAAAATAAAGCAAAGCAAAGCTCTGTAGCTGAGTAACTATAAAATGAAGTAGCAGCAGGGCAATGCACTGTTCTGACAAAGAACAATAAAACAGGTCACTTCTATAGTCTGCCTGTCACAATGCTCACCTCCTTTGTATTAACTAGTGTATAGCCATCTATTTCAAAGAGTATAAAACTCATGTAGCATCATGCTAATGGGCATTACAGATTTTAACTACGGAAGAACAGGGGAGAAAAAAGTATATATTGATAGAGATGAAAGAACTCCCCTTCAGTCATGCCACTGCATGAGGAAACTGAGACCTAGGTGCAAAATGTCAAGTGCATTAGTGACAGTATTTAAATTAAAGTGAAGTCCTAATCACAAAACCTAAAAGATCTTATATAAGCATATGGGATTTTTTTTTCCAGTCCAAGATTTGTTTTTATTAGTGATTTACAAAATTACAAAATAATATGGAACAATTCCACACCGTTCCCACCATCAGAGTTCTGTGTCCCCATTCCCTCCATTGGAAACTACAGTGGTTCTCCCAAGGTCACAGTCATGGGTTGACCATTATTTCTAAAAACATATATATGTGTGTATATGTGTATGTATCTATATACTATTTTCTATGGTTCTGTCTCCTCTTTCTTTTTAAAAAAATTTTATTAGTGACTTAATATTGATTTACAAAACTATAAGATAACGGGTATAATTCCACACTTTTTTTTCCCACCATAGTTCTCTGTCCCCATTCCCGCCATTGGGAACTGCATTAGTTCTCCCAGAATGACCAATATGGATTGACTATTATTTTTACAACTATCTATCTATGTGTGTACACACACACACACTTCCTCTTTGGGTACTCATGGAATTGGAGTTCAGAGCCCCATCTTCCTCTAACATCAACCCCTCTGTGAGCATGGACCAAAATTCTTCATGGGGTGCAAAAGATAGAAGGGCTGTCTTCTGTAATTGCTTCTCCATGGACATAGGCATTGGAGGATTGATCCATGCTCCCAGACTGTTTCTCTTTCCCTGGTGGTAATATTTTTTTAAGTTCAATAACAATCCAATTTTAATTAAGTCATTGAATAATAGATTTTCTGCTATCAACATGATAGAGTAAAAACTGCTTAAGATTAAAAAGACATAGCACAAAAGGTAGCAAACACTACTACTTAAAATACTAACTACCAAAACCCCTCTGACAAGAAATGAGTAGGAGGGTGCGTGGGTATTTTCACTCTTCAGATAAGTAATTCTCATAAAATAATACTAAAAAGAAAAGGTAAAACTCAGCATAAAGATATCCATCAAAGTGGAGAATAGAAAAAAAACAAAATCAAGGCATTCTAAATTATAAAGTACTCTATAGTGCCCTTACATTTGATTGTTAAGAATTTTCATTTAATTTCATCTCAAAACTTGCAAAATAAAACTTTATTTTGTTTCATTTCAGTAGTCTACTTATTCATTTATTATTAGATAGAGGCAGAGAGAAATTGGGAAGGGAGTGGGAGATAGACACCTGCAGCCCTGCTTTACCACTCGTGAAGCTTTCCCCCTGCAAGTGGGGACCTGGGGTTTGAACCCAGGTCCTTGCACACTTTAATGTGTGCACTCAACCAGATGCACCACCACCTGGCCCGAAATCTATAAATGTATAAACTCAATATATAAATTTCTCCCAGATAATCATTTTAAGGAATGCCAAAAATTTAGAGTTTTATCTATCAGCTAAACAATTACATATGTTAAATATATTGTGAAGCCTAATTAGCAGAGAGAAACTACATAACACTAGTAAAGGAAAACCACCTCCAAGATTCTCACCTCCTGGTTATTCAATCAAACACACTTTAGATGAAGCAAAAAATAGATTCTGCAAGAGTTAAGTCAAGTTCCAGATCACTTAATCTCAAATAACAAAAATTATCTGTGTGGGTCTAATCTAATCACATGAACATAATTAAAGCACTTTCCTCTAACTGATCGTGAAATATTTGAAATATAACTTTTTTTCTTAGAAAAAATATTGCAAGAATTGAACATAAGCTACTACTAGCATTGCTGGAGTGATAGCTCCCCCCATGTAGGCCATTAGCCCCCTGCCATAAAATGAGAAAAAAAGAAAACAGCGCCCCTACTGAGCATCAGCAATGAAGCAGGGATTTTCAGCCCAGGGAATGGAAGGAGCCACAAGGAACTAGAATCAAACCCTTATTCAGGAAGCAATTTTGACAGACCCCAGAGAAAAAAAGCACAACCCAGTGAACAAACTGATTGCAGCCTTACAAAATACTGACAGAAAACCCAGTTCAATCTGCCCAGATGTTTTACTTACAGAACCAATAAAGGCCTCAGTTTGTGATCCTTACACAGCAACAGATACATGCTAACAATGTAAACACTTTCTTCTTCTAGCGTTTGCCCTTCTTCCGTAGCCAGTCAACAGCGTCAGGTTGAGCATAACACTGTAGAGCCTAAGAATCCTTGTGTGATCTCAGGCTTTAAGAGCTCCTTTGTCTCTTATGCAATTAAAACTCTCTCCCCAGAATGGTGAAGAAGCCTTTGCCTTCTTCCTGTACCCACAGAACTCCACTGAAAGCCCAGACCTTAGTACTCTCTCTAGACTCCTACAGGAATATACTGCTCACCTAGCCCTAGAAGAAACACAAATTTTGCAGTGGAGTAATTTACACAGGTAATACACAGATGATTTCAGTACAAAATTCTTGCCTTCTCAATGGCAATATTTTCTATTCTCCCTTCCCGGTGTCAACACTATCCACTCCTGTCAGTTTTTTCCAGAGACCTTTTCCTTCCTTCCTTTCTTTCTAGTAAATCACTCAACTCCTTTACCAGAATGTACAATGGGAAATTATCTACACTTTAAGAAGCCATTAAGGACACATAGTAAAAATAATCTTACCACTAAGGGAAGTAAGATTATAAGTCTTTTTTCTTTGCATTTTACTGATTTTTCTATTTACTCAGGTAAGTCACTCCTAGACAATGACAGAGCTCTGTTTCTACACTTGAATTCTGTGTACAGCAGATCTATTGAATTCTGTACAGCAGATCTATTCCATATGCTATAGGAATGTGAAATATGAGTTTATTCTGAACTAAAGCAAACTATGAACAGAGGAAGGTAGAAGAGAATAAAGGAGACAATGGCAGAATTTTATTAAAAGAAGAAAGAAATGGCAAGATTCTCAGCTATCCATAAATCCTGTTTCAAGATTGATCTAGGTTTGAGTGTTTTGCAAAAAACTGAGAAATGTCACACATGTACCAACAGCTGTATTTACTGTTGACTATATATCATCAATCCCCCCAATTAAAAAAAAAAAAAACTGTTAAAAGAGAAACATAAAGATGGTCCGAAATGGAGTCACTTGTTCCTAGATCCCACATCACCAAGCTAGGAGTTAATACCTAACCTAACTATAGCTTAAGCTTGTCCTAGGAATGTAACCTTTAACCAACCAACCTAAACTTCCTGGCCAGCACTATCAAACAGACTCCTTCTAACCCACCCAACCCCCATAGGAATGCAACCAAAAGTATACTAACCAAAAACAATTGCTGCTTTTTCTATCTTGCCCCATTTATATTAAAACATTTTATTAAAAAAATTTTAAAAACTTCCCACTTTCTACATGTCCTCTCTATTTACAAGATGGCGCACTGCTGGATTTATGAATCACTCAATAAAACCAGTTAGACTTTCATATTTATTCACTTGGAATTTAGTTATTTAACAGACTTCAGCTGAAATCTATAGGAATCATTATCCTAACTGAATGTGATGGCTTTTTTTTTTTTTTTAGCCTTAAATATTTCCTAAGAATGGAGCCTGAAGAAATTATGTTGAGTGAAGTAAGTCAGAAGCAGAAGGATGAATATGGAATGATTTCACTCACAGGCAGAAGTTGAAAACAAATCACAAGAGAAAACACTAAGCAGAACTTGGAATGAAGTTGGTGTACTACACTAAAGTAAAAGACTCTGAGGTGGGTGGGAAGGGGAGAGTTCATGTCCTGGAACATGATGGCACAGGACCTTGTGGGCCTTTTATTGTTCTGTGGAAAACTGGGAAATGTTATGCATGTACAACTATTATATTTACTGTTGACTGTAAAGCATTAATCCCCTAATAAAGAAAAAAGAAAAAGGAGACAGAGAATGAAATACTTGCAGCGCATGCGAGCACGCACACACACACAAATATTTCCTAAGACTCAATTTTTTAAGTATATAACCAACTCAAAAGTAACATCAAACTTATTTCAATTCTAAAATAACAAAATATCTGGAATGTAGTTTTTAGTTTAATAAAGAGTGATAAAACATGTGGAATATAGAAATTGAACATACAAATGTGGGGGGGAAAGTTTCAACCTATATCTAGGACTGTAGGAGAACTATAGGGGTTGTTACCTATGGGGGTGGAGAGGGGAAAACAGACCTTTGGTGATGGGAGTGGTAGAAAAAAGAAAAAAAAAGAGTGATAAAATGATGTATTGAAGGTCAGTTCAATAGGGCCAGTAAGGTAGCCTTCTGGGCAGTGTACCTACTCTGTCATGCACTTCACCCAGGTTTGAGCCAGACCCCCAACACACTTGGAAAAGCTGCATGTTGCGCTATCTTTTCCTTTCCCCCTCTCTCCCACTCTCTTTCTATCCGAAAACATTAGCTTTAAGCAGTGAAGCCCCAGCAACAACTTAAAAAATAATCACAATAAAATTAAATTTAAAAAAAAAAGGAAGAAAAGATAAGGGGGAAGCAAAGTAAGGAGACAACACAGAAAAGAAGAAAAGTTCATACTAAAGCCAACAAATGGCACAGAGGTGCAGGAGTGGAGGGTACAGGCAAGAAAAACAATTCCGATCTTTTAGAGAAAGACAATTTCACTCATTCAACAAATATTCACTGACAATGTACACTCACAGGCACAGATAATAGAACTGTGAACAAAACTGACAATAAGGAAGCAAAGAGCAAGATAAAAGCAAAGGGCCCCAGGTGAGAGAATGCTTAGCATATTTGTGAAATAGCAGAGAGGCCAAAGTGACAGAAGCAAGATGATCAATTACAGAACTTTGGCATTTAAGGTATATGAAGTGAAACCCTTTTATTTATAAAAACAAATACAATATTTTGAACCCAGTTGGGTGGAGTAAAGATAGTTATTAGCATAAACTGTAACATTAAAAGGAAGAAAGTCATTTCGAGAAGAAAAATGAGATTTTTATGAAAATCTATAGCTCAAGGTTTCTACAGGATCTTCATATGGTAAGTGGAATTTTGGTTGTTAGCATACGTGAGTGTTCTCAACCATGACCATATATTATATTAGTAATTTAAGCTGCTGTAGCATGACCTGCTTTATCCTTGAGCAGTAATTTTAATGGCAAAAAAGGAACAAAAGTAAGAAGATATACTTAAGAAAAAAGCCTGAGAATTAACAAGATGCATACTGAGAAGACTGAAATGATCAATACTAAAAATAAAATGAATGCAGAAACACTAAGATGACTAAGTTAGCTTTAGATTCTCCCTCTCCCTATACCACACCCTCCTTTCCACACTTTTTTTTTCCAGATTTTTTCTTTCTTTTTAAAGGTTCTAATGCCTGCTTCCTTGCTCATTCATTCATTCATTCTTCCCCATTGGGATTATTTCTGGGGACTCTGTGCCTGCACAATGATTCTACTGTTCCTAGTGTTTTGTTTGTTTGTCTGTTTGCTTGCTTGCTTGCTTGGTTGATTGGTTTGATTTGATTTGCCTCCCCCGCTTTTCATATAGAGAGAAATAGGAAGAGAAAGAGAGATACCTGCAGTACTACTGTATCAACTCCTGAGGCTCCACTTACAGGTGGAGACCAGGGGCTTGATTCCAGGTCCTCGGTATATACCATCTGGCCCCTCTAATGTTTAGTTAATAAATAATTTCAGTGACACATAATCCCAAATAAGTATTTCACTGAGTTACTTAGAGCAACTCTACACCTTTTAACCAGATTTCTTAAACTAGATTAAATCCTCAAGGGCCTATAGTTTATGGAAACTTTGAGACAAAAGTATAAGTAATAAAGTGGGTTCCTAAATAACAGCTTTCATTTCAAAGTCGGGAAGTATATTTTTCCTCATCCATGTTGTAACAAATGGGCTTGAATGAAACATCATTTAAGGACCTGTTAAATTTATTTAGTTACAAACTTATAAAAAATTTCCATATTCAAATCAATGTGAATTGTAGAAAGACGTTCAGTAATTTTATATGTGTATAATATATGGCATTTTAAAACAAATAGCTCATACTGCAAAAATATAGAAAAATTCATAAACAACTAGAATACAATGAGATTAAAATAAAAATTACAATAAAGTATATGAACAAAATAGTAAGAGAAATAAAATAAAACCATTTTCTCTGTGGGAAGGTTTAGGAAAATCATGTTATTTTCAAATAAACCCTATCAGATTTAATTACTTACAGGGGGGGGCAGTGATACAAGACCAGAGCACCATAGTAGCATGTGATGCCAGGGAAAGAACTCACAACTCATGTTGCCAAGTCTAGAGCTCTATCTACTGCACCAACCCAGGCCTCAATAGTCTTACAGGTTAAGCTACAGTTATATGATAAAGCAAATGTCAAGAAACTAAGGACACAACAAGGGCAACAAAAGGGAATAAATTAATAAATATTTAAAAAAAAAAAGAAAGAAAGAAAGAGAGAGAGAGAGAAAGAAAATAAGGACAACTCAGTCCATGGCCTGCTTTTTTTGGGAGGTGGTGGGAAGGGTAACATTATTTTACAAAAGTACTGGTTCACATCTCTTCAAATAGGGGTCCATCACCAAAATACCAATAACACTATTCCAGTGCACTGAAGGCCTTATCTTGGCTATTATAAATAGTGCTGTCATATGAACACTGACGTGCGTATATCTTTTTGAATTCATGTTTTTATATTTTTCAGGTAAATATCTAGAATGGAAATTGCTGAACCATATGATATTTTAATTTTAATTGTTTAGGAACTCCCCCATGCATTTTTCTATAGTGGTTACCACAATATGTATTCTCACCAACAGTGTAGCAGGCATAATCAAAAAATCAACACATTTTGTCTCTTTTCCTTCTTTTCTTGTATCTTTTCCTTCTTTCTCTAAGAAAACTTGACTTCCAGATCTGTGCAATTAAGAAAATCAAAAACTGGCCTGAGGCTTGTGGTTTAGAGGGTGTAACAACCCCTCCCAGACAGAAGCCATACAGTTACATTCTTCTGGCTTTGACTGACAGTCCTTGCTGATGACAGTCCCCGGCCCTGATGAGCCAGCCAGACCTGATGAGTGGAGGTTGATAAAGTCCTCCCAGACCAACCCTATATGCCCAGGGACATTTTCTGAACATGGTCTGTACAAATCATTGTATGAAAGTTCTACTGATGTATTATACAACAAATCCTAACAAAGAGACTTTTCAAAGTTAACCCAATTACCAAACAATATGATAACAATAACTATCCATTGTCTTCTTAAGCCCTAACACAGCAGGAACCTCACATTTCCAATATAGAGCCTATATTTCCCCCAGTGCTGGAACCTTAGGGTGGGGCACACTTTCCTGCATGCTTCTCATTTCATATCAAATAATATTGCATCCGCCGATCACAACCTAATCAACACAACAAGTACCACCTCAACATGCTTCACTTAAGACTGTGTCCAGAGATCTCAGGTGTGGAATGACAACCCTTCAGCTTCATTACTCGAGTGAGACCTTTTCTTTCATAGTATTCTCTAATTCCATTCCAGGTGGTTCACTTCCTAACAAAGTCCCAAAACCTAGATAGAGACCAGGTCCCCTGACATAGAGCATATGTTCACACGTATCCATAATCTCGGGCAAAATATATACCTGAAAGCAGAAGTACACAATAGTCCGCAGTGAGTACCCCCCAACACTTCATCTGTACTATTGCAGCCTTTAGGTCCATAACTGTTCAACAATTTGTTTGGCTTTGTATGTTAACTCTCTTTTCAGCCACCAGGTTCCAGATGCCAGCATGACGCTGACCAGATTTCCCTGGACAGACAACCCCACCAATATGTCCTGGAGCTCTGCTTCCCCAGAGACCCACCCTACTAGGGAAAGAGAGAGGCAGACTGGGAGTATGGATCAACCTGTCAACACCCATATTCAGCGGGAAAGCAATTACAGAAGCCAGACCTTCCATCTTCTGCAACCCACAATGACCTTGGGTCCATACTCCCAGAGGGATAAAGAATAGGAAAGCTATCAGGGGAGGGGATGGGATATAGAGATCTGTGTGGAGTTGTACCCCTTCTATCCTACAGTTTTGTTAATGTCTCCTTTTTAAAATAAATAAATAAATAAATAAATATTTAAAAGAAAGTTCTACTGAGCTTGTCTGTCCTTTCCCATTATAAATATGCATGTTTTTCCTGAAAATTTCCTAAGTGTGTACAGATTATGTCACCCTAATTGTACTGTATAACACCAGATCTCAACCCTTCTTTCACGATTATGACCCTCTTTCCCAACCCCATTCATTTACACATCAATAAATCTGTGTTTATACTGCTATTCCGGTGACTTCTTTGACAACATAGAAGATTCCTTGCTTTGCACAATCCTACCACTTTCAGGACAATTCTGTCATTCTTTATTTCAGAAGCAGAGAGGGAGAAACAACACAGCACCACTCCACCATCTGTGGAGCTTCCTCCAGTGCTGTGAAGTTTCCATGTGGTGCTGGAGCTTATTCCTAGGGCGTCATACACAGCAGGCCAACTACCAGGTGAGCTATCTCACAGACCCCACCTTTTATATATCTGGGGGAAATATTTTTAAAGCAAGATTATCTAATGACATAAAATTCAAATGTAAGTGTCCATAAAGTTTGGTGCGAACAGAGCCACGCTATGGCTGCTTCCAGGTAACAATGATAGAACTGTGTGTCTACTATCAAAATAAACCTTCTGTGGAACTCTGGACATTTCACCCAGCTACTCAGCACACACTGAAATAAAATTACATAATTCAATGGTACTTCCAGTTGCACATGTGTTATCAAACCACATTTTTTAAATCACTACTTAGTATACAAATGTAAAATCAAGAGAAGCAGCAGCAGGTGGGTTTGGAATGTCATGCTTTCAAGGAATTTTGGATTTTGTCATCAAATACAAGGGTAAAACACTGTGTTTTATAAGCAATGACAGAGCCAAAATAAACATGAAAATACACATACACATTTCAAAATTACCAACTATGCACTCATGACAATATTCTCAACTCACAGAAAAGTAGCACTCTGAAGATCATTAAATTATAAAAGTTACATAGAGTTGTATGTGTGTAAGGTGTACACACATACACCTTACAGCTAAAATACATGTCCAGGTAATTCATTTACTAGGCAAACAAAGAAAAAAAATGTTTTTCAATGTGAAGTCGATTAAATCTTGTTAAACTATAGCAATCAAGGAAATGTTTCCAGAGAAGCAAACTGGGCTAAACCTTTGAGCCTTTTGGTGAGAACACTCCCTTGAAAAGTTGAGGACAATGGGAGTAAAATTAATAAGTCAATTAAAAAGAGAGAGAGAGAGAAAGTGATTTCAAGGTGTTTTTCCTAATCATGGTTAGTTCACAAATGTAACCGACATTGCTCAATTGCTGCTGAGTGTATGTTGAGTTTCAGTGATCAGTCTGCATGAAACAACTATATTTGAAATTACTTTTAAATAAGGTCAACAAGCATTAATTCACTACAACATAAAGTGAAATCTAAAATGCACCATAACTAAAGACAAATGTGTGGAGCAGATAAGGCTATACGCTATACTTTCAACCTCTATCACTGAACACAAAAGGGTTCTGGTAATTAGTTTTACCAGGCGTTGTTTGCTTGTTTGTGGGGCTTGCTGCCTGTGCAACTCCACTGTTCCCAGTGGCTATTCTTTTCTTGATGGAGGGTGATAGATAATGAGGGAGAGATACAAAGAAGGAGAGGCACACTTGCAGAACTGTTCTACCAATAGTGAAGTTCCCCCTACAGGTGGAGGACATATGTGCTATTTCTTAATAAATTTACCTTAAAGTACAATGTAAAGTATAACTTAGATGCTGAAACTTACAATGCAATAACACTGCTAGAATCACACGTAACTGTTAGCTGCTATGAACATTTCCCAAGATATCAAACACTAAAACAAGAAGATCACATAAATTTGTGGGGGATGTATTTTCCAAGCTCAAAACTGCAGCATTCCAGAGGGTTTGTCAGACCACAAAGCAAGTGCAAAGTAAATTTCCATCTGTAAAATATATTTAACTGTATACAACGGAGGAGCTTCTATGTAATTCTCCACTGGAAGTTTACAATACAATGCTTACTGAAATGGAACATGAAAAAATCTAACAAAATTCTATAACTATCTTGTAAGCCACAAATATGCTCATAACCTGATACCAGTATTTGGCAGTATCTATTGGAACTAAAAGGCATTTTCAAATTATTAAATATCTGACTGATATGGTACTGGTATTCAGTTTTCATAAGAAACAATAATAGAGTCAGTGTTATCCTCCACAAAGAGAATTTCATTCTTTTCAGTGATTAAGAGATCTAAATTACAAAATGTTATAAAAGACAAAATGTGTAGTTGTGTGGACAACTACACTACAGACTTTTTCCATCTATTCCCCAACAAAAGCTACTTTTCAGCATCTCAGTGAATGCAAACTCCATTCCTTCAAGTTAAACAAGAGGCCTGAAGTCATTAGAGATGTATTCATCTAACTTTCTATGTCCCATTCATTTTTTTTTAAATAAGCAGTTTTATCTCTAAAATCACATCAAGAACCTACACTTTTCACAGTTTCTATTACTATGTTGGGTCAAACTACCATCTCCATCTCACCTACTATAGTAACCTTTTAGCTAGAAGGAAATAAGGAGTGAATTTCTCTCTTCCTTACTTTAACCTACTAAGAGACCAGAGACTTCCTTTAAAGCTTTGAGGCAGATCATGTCACTTCTCAGGCAAAAATAATCCAATGGTTTCCCATCACAGTCAGCATAAAAAACAAAATAATTTTAATGGAATAGTAGAAACTATTAATACATGATGTGCTCTTGACCCACAAAGTCACTTCTCTGACCTCATCTCTCAAGTTTTTCCCTGGATTCATCAATTTTATGCATACATCCTGCCTATACTTCTTCAAACTTGCTTTATAACCCAGTGCCTTTAACTTGTTCAATAGCCTTAAGTGATTTGATCCCAGAGAAACACACTATTTGCCCTTCACATCCTTTACAAGTTTGTATGACATGATGCCCAGAAGCTATCTGTGCCCACCCCTCATAATTGGCGGTTCTTCTATGATCTATGCCACCACTCTATCCTCATTACTCTGTATTAAATTGCTGTACTAGCATTACCACCACTTAATAGTCTATATATTTAAACTCTTTTTTAATATTATTTATTTATTTATTTATTTATTGGGTAGAAACAGAGAGGAACTGAAAGGGGACAGGGATGGGGGGGAGTGAGACAGACACTTGCAGCCCTGCTTCACTATTTGTGAAGCTTTGTCCCTGCAGGTAGGGATCAGGGGCTTGAACCTGGGTCCTTATGCACTGTAATGTGAGCACTTAACCTGGTGCACCTCCACCTGGCCCTGATATTTCAATTCTTTACTTCTCCTTCAATTCCTTTAAAAGTCAAGTTCCATAAAGGCAGAAAATTTGTGTGTTTTGTTAAGGACTCCACACATAAAGTTTAAAACTGAGTATGGAATAGATTATTTACTCAACAGGCATGCTTCTGAACAAAGCAACTGCAACAAAAAGTGTGTTTCTCTGAATAATGCTTCCTCAGTTTATTTATCTTATGCCAGTAAAATATACTTTTACACACACACGTAAGAATCATTTACCATTGCACTTAGTGTTTCTTCCCAGTCAGGCCGCTCTCGAGGGTGCACGTTTTTATGTAGTTCAGGGACAAAGTCATCTTCTTCAGAATGTACTGAAGACTTCATCTTCCTAGAAATCAACACATGAGAGACTGATAAGAATTCTCATTTCTGTGAAAGTTTCCCAATCACTACAATTCAAACAGCAGAAAATTAGGCCAGATTTGAAGTTAGCAAAAATTGATTTAGTGGCTAGTATTCAGTCTTCCACTGGTAGGACTTTCCTGATACATCAAGCACCTATTTTTATTCCCAAAGCTAAAGAAAGGCTCCTAATGAGTTAACTTTTGTGGTCCATGATAATTGTAACACAAGAACAGATAAAATCTTACTTGTTTAACATAGCTTAGTGATCATCAACAGAACTGTATTAAGCACAAGTAAAATTCCACAAGGGATGTGGTACTTCTGATTTCAATTTGTGGACAGGAGGGTGTTACTAGAGAACAAATATGAATACTTAATGCTGAAGAGAATATTTAAAACTACTTTTCTGAAAGCACTTAATAAAGAGTAAGACACTCTTTAATGTATTTATGTTTAGTATTTTAAGTGCTAAACATAGAAATATCGTATGATTCAAAAATTCTAGCCCTATAATTTTTGTTCTCGGGTTACATTCTTTGACAGAAGGAAAAACATGTCTACATAATCAATCTTTTCATGAACACATCAGAGCAACATATGGACAATTCTAAATTCTAAGGAAAGATGGCATGTCCAAGAGGAGTAAAATTCTACAACAAAAATAATAATTAAACATGTGACTAAAAAGGTGACAGAATCTTGAAAGACAAAATATATTTAGTCCAAAAAAAAGCAGGATCTTAAAATTTTAAAATTTTCTAAACTGAGACTTTTCAAAACTGAGACAAAAGACAAGGAAAAAATCTGAATAATCATATAACTAATATAGAAATTAAACCTAAGCCTACTCCAGCATCAAATAGTGAATTCTCTCAAACATTTAAGAAAAATATAAGAACAATTTTACATAGAATCTTCCAGATAATAAAAATAAAAAAGAGAACTTCCCAACTTATATTATGAGACCAGGACAACCTTTATAACACAATCTGGCAAAGATAATACTAGGGAGAAAATTACAGGTTAATAACACAAACAAAACTGCAAACTTTCTAAACAAAATATTGACAACCCAAATCCACCAGTACTTTGAAAGAATAGACAGCAAAGTAAGCACACATCACTTCAAAATGCAAGCTGTTCTAACTTTCTAAAATCAATTCTTATAACTGACTACATAATTACTATGGAAATAAAGAGACACATACCACTCCAATAGGTTAAATGAGAAAAGCTGCTGAAGATTACTGAAACGCGCAGACAGCTAATATCATACTTGATGGTGAGATGTCACATGGTCAGTAAGATCATAAACAAGTCAAAAATATTTTTGACTTCACACAGCACTTCAATCTTAATTTTTTAGAGGCAAGCCAAAGAAATGATAAGTATATTATTTAGAAAGACAAAAATAAAATCCTCATCAAAGTGGACATGATGTGTACTGGTGTATATATACTGAGACATCAGTATATATAAATGGGTTTACACATCTATATAAAAGTCTTCCCTAAATATACCCTAATGAATCATGGATCTTATTAGATGCAAGTTTATATC
Organism: Erinaceus europaeus; assembly: GCF_950295315.1. Lineage (NCBI taxonomy): Eukaryota > Metazoa > Chordata > Mammalia > Eulipotyphla > Erinaceidae > Erinaceus > Erinaceus europaeus. The sequence goes on from NC_080181.1 coordinate 27,878,892, forward strand.
TTAATAAAAGTGTGAAATAAGTTTATTGGCAAATTTTACACATGACATTAAAAGGTATAAATTATGTTTATACAGTTTATGTCATGTAATAATGAATCAATTCCATAAAAACTTTACTCATTTGATTCTTTTGTCCTATGCTTTTTAAATTATGAACAAATTGTGGACACTATTTTTATCATCTGGCTACAACCCTCACTAAAAATTGACTTAAATGTGTGGGGGCTGGGAGAAGATTCAGCCAGTGAAACACACACTTTACTATGCTCGAGAATCTGGGATCAAGTCCCCAGACTCCACATGGGGTCAGTGCTGTAGTGTCTCTACACCCCTTTCCTTCTTTCCTTTTTTTATTTGGAGGAGGGTAGATTGATGGTTTACATTAAATATAGTTATTGATACATGAGTTAAATGACTCCGTTTTCTGCAAAACAGTCACTTTCCTCCATTGTCATTCCCTAGGACCTGAAACCCCTTCTCCCTCCCCACAGAGTCTTTTACTTCAGTGCAATCCACCAATCCATCCTCTTTCTGTTTCTAATTTCCTTCCCACCTCTCCCCCTCTCAATCTCCTTCCCACTTTGACTTTCTCCACTTCTATCTTAAAGAGAAAAAAGAAAAGAGTAAGTGCAATTGGATCCCAAATAGTAATAATAGTAATAATGATTTCTCACACATAATCACTTTATACTGTGGTGAGATTCTTGTTCAGAACTTATGCATTATTGAATTTGACAGTGTTGAAATTTCATAAAGAAATCCAAGTGACACACTGCCCAGGAATTGCTCCTCAGGGACTGCTTACTCCCTCCTATAACTTGTCTTAATCCCTGAAATAAATGCCAAGAATCAATAGAACTTAACCTCTTCTTTTTATTCTCCTCATCTTTATTTTTGTCTCTGTCTGGTTCTTTGTCAAGTTTGCTTCTTGGGTGGGTGACACCTGTAGACAATCAGCTACTCTCTCCATGGTTTACAGCAGCACTACTTGTAAAAACTCCCATTGGAAGCAACCCAAATGTATATGTTGGTAAATATACACAATGAGACACTCACTATTCAGCTATAAGAAATGACAACGTCTCTTTTGCTACAATTTGGATGTAATTTGAAGAAATCATGTTAAGTGAGATAATCCAGAAGAAGGATGAGTACTGGATGATCTCACTCATAGGTGGGACTGAGAAAACAAAGAAAGAAAAACTACAGGGTGAAACTTAAGACTAGTTGTGGTCTATTGCAACAGACCCAAGGTCTCTGAAGCAGACAGGAAGAGTGTTGGAAACCAAGTGTCCTATGGTGAAGAAAGATATCAGTTGGTGGTAGGTGTGGTGTGCAGACACCTATCACGGCAAGATAAACTACATGTTACAACTGTCTTGTAAATCATTATTCCCCCCCCTAAAGTGATTTAAATTAAATTAAAATTTTAAGTTATTAAAATTAAGGGGAGGGGGTATGGCACACCTAGTTGAACACACACGTTACCAAACACAAGGACCTGAGTTTGAGCTTCTGCTCCTCACCTGCAAGGAAGACATTCCCTATCCAAAGAAAAAGAAATAAGGAAGGAAGGAAGGAAGGAAGGAAGGAAGGAAGGAAGGAAGGAAGGAAGGAAGGAAGGGAGGGAGGAGGGAAAGAAAAAGAGAAAGAAAGAAAGAAAAAGAAAAGGTCACTGGAAGCAGTGAATTTGTAGTGCCCATACCCCAAGCTCCAGCAATAATCCTGGTGGTAATTTTTAAAGTGTGTGTGTGTGTGTGTGCGTGTGTGTGTAATAATTAAGTCTTTCATGATCTGTGCATATATTCACTGCAGAAAAATCAAAGGGGGGGCATCTATTCCGTGTGTTTATGTGTGTGCGTGTGCGTGTGTGTGTAATAATTAAGTCTTTCATGATCTGTTCATATATTCATCTCAGACAAATCAAAAAAGGGGGCGGCATCTATTCCCTGATATGTGTATGTCTATCTGTGGCAGACTGTGTTCCAATCCCACTGGAAAGAACAGCAATGCATCTCTATGGTGGTTATTTTAGTGTTCTCTTTATCTTACCCGCTGCTGAAGATATGAAAATGAAGCTACAAAGAGTACATATATCTGTGTGTCTATAGATGTGACTGTGTGTATCAACTATGATGCCCCTACCTGTTATCATAGGGTAAACATATTTTCCTACATACTCCGTAATGACTGGCTTATATAAACAATTAAGAACATAATATAATACTCTCAGATTCCTTTCCCAAAAATAAAGAAACCAAATTTTCAGTATTAATGCAATCAGACATTGATGCTGAAACAGAAGAGGCTAACGTCACTGGGATTGAGTTTTGGCCACTTTCAACTGAAAAAAAAAATGGAATACTCTAATTCGTAATAGGTACAGCATTTTATCATGCAAAAATATTTTTAAAAGGTAAATAGGATAAATCACCTGTTTCCTGAAACTAAACTTCAGACGCCTTTTATGAATACTATGAATATATCTATATGTCATATATTAAAGGCTATATACACAAAGTATTAAAGCAGTCTGTAACATGCTAATCTTCCTGTAAAAAAATGAAAGTTTCACTCTTCCATTATCACCTCATTTTTTATATAAAAAGTGTCATGTCTATAAAATGTATCATTTTCAAATATTTCCTGAAAGAACTTATCAGTTCGTAGAGCACCTTTGAGTGTTTTCAAAGCTGCACAATATTCTACTCTATAGTCTATGGAGTATTTAGCCACTTCCCCACTGACAGATACTTAAATTAATTTCCAACCACTTGATATTACAAAGAGTCTAACATTAAGCCTGTACATACTTAATTTCTACTAAATACCAATGTAGCTGTTAAATTTCCAAACTAAAAATAATTATTTTTATACATCCCTCCATTTTTTCTAGTTTGTGCTTCATCTACTTTAATTTCCATATACACTGAAAGAGGTTAGTTACTGTTGAATATCCAAGAAGAATTTTGACTGTTTTTCTCAGGTTATCATTTGTCCTTACTTTTTATGATACATATATTTCATATTTTATAGTATTGAATGAATTTCATAGTCTTTTCTGGATTTTGAATTTTTTAAGTCATAGCTCAAAGTGCCCTCCTAATGCAACCTTTTTTTTTTTTTCAATTTTCCCATATTTTCTTTCAAAATTTTTATGGCTTCGTTTAATACACTTGATCTCTGGCCATTTGAAATTTACCCTTGGGATGAGGGGTGCTCCAATTTTATTTTCCATAAATATACAGCCACTTCCCCCACAAAGTACTTACTGACTAGTACATCTTGTCCTCTCTGATTTTTTGATAATCATCTTTATGGTATCTAAGACTTTCTGCGTTTCAGGGGTACGTCTAAGTTTTGCGTTTCATTATGCTTTCTATCCGTGTACCAATGCCATTCAATTTTAATTATTCAGAATTTATATCTGGTGGCATTAGATTTTAATCCACGACCTTTGACCTTTTTATATTCAAGCTATGAATAAGGTATATCTTTATCACTGCTTACAAATTGCTTTTATTTCTTTCAGTAATATTTAACACTGTATACAAGTCTTTGAGTTCCATAAGTTCATTTCTGGGCATTTTTACTTCGATTATATTTTTCACCCAATTATGCCTAACAGATATGTTGATTAGTAGCCATGTTTGGAAACAGGAAAACTGAAATGCATTGACTAATGCCATCACTCCAGGCAAGTTAAAATATTTTCTCCAATATAGCTCAGTTGGGAGAGTGTTAGACTGAAGACCCCACTTTCTAAGCTACCAGTGACACTGAAACAGACCATTCTTACCTCTCCCAGATATGCACTAGACAGGGTAATAAACACCAACAGTCTGCTTAACCAAATACTGCCTTTAGAAGTTTCTTCTCAAAAGCAAAAGAAACAAACAAGAAAACCACCAGTGGACTTCCAAATAAAGACCCCATTTATGTGTAGAAAAAGATTCTCCTCCAAAAACTCTGAAAGGTCATTAGGCTAAATAAAGGGAAATTAATCCGTAACAGTATGTTATAGGTCGCAGTAAGTCACAGATCTTAATAATCTTCTGGAAAATAAGAATCACATGGACCATACTGACAAGAAAAGCAAATGAAAAAAAAAAATGGGTTCAAAGAAGCTACACACACACACACCTACTTTTCTCCACAAGAAAAGAGAAAATGTCCAGGGAAAATTAATAAAAGCTGCAAACTATTCTGCAAAGAAGTTTAGCAATAGATCAAGACAAGGGCCCTGAGTGTACGTACTGGCTCTTAAGAAGAGCAATGTGGGGGCAGTATACTTTGTGAGACTATTAAAGGGAACACAGGAAAAGGCAAAGAATAGCAGATACTTAGTTTAATGTTTTAAATATGAATATAAAACAAAAATCAAGTCAGAACAAAAGAATATGTATATTCAATGAATAAAGCTGCAAAGCAAAAAAAAAATAGTTGCAAAACTGAAGTATAGTAACCTGAATCTATTACCATATATTATATGCCATTTACGTTATCTCTATGTATGAAGGAAAAAAAAAAAACCTTTAAAACAGACTTCTCTAGTCGAATTTGGAAACTGAAAGAATATGAAACTAGTGACCTAGAAAACAAGTCTAAGAAAAGTTTCAAATCTCAAAATAAAAATGTGAAGAGAAATGCATCATGAAAGACAAGTAAAGTATTAAATGGGTTTTACATGTAGAAAATTATCTCAGATAAAAGATAATTTTTTTTAATATAGTAAATAACAATAAAAAGTCTTTCCTGTGGCCTGGGAGGTGGTTCAGTGGATTAAGCATTGTACTTTCAAGTATGAGGTCCTAAGATCAATCCCCAGCAGCACATGTACCACAGTTCTTCTGGCCATTTCCCTCCTCCTATCTTTCTCATTAATTAGCACATCCTCATCCCAACTAGAGCAAGTTTAAGTACTTGCGTTGTCTTTCTCTGTCTCCCTCTCTATGAGTCCAGAGCAGGGGAGCCCTGGTAACAACAAAAACAGTCAGAGTTCAAGCTATTTGAACACACAAACAAATGAGAACATGTAACTCAAAGAACTTACTAATAAGCACAATCATCAAGAAAATACTTTAGGGAAGCTGGGATACTACAATGGTTATGCAGAAGATTTTCAAACCTGAGGCCATGAGGTCCCAGGTTCAATCCCCAGCACCACTATAAAGCCAGAGCTGGGGTATCTTTATGTATCTTTCCCTCTAACTCTAAAATAAATTTAATTTTAAAAATGAAAATACTTGAATTTTTTTTTAAAGGAAAGTGGCTGTATTACATTTACAGAGTTTGCAGTGTTTCAGAGGTTTTCATTCACTAAGTTTAATCATAGAATTAAGGGAGTTTAATGTCTAAGTTAAATGCATAGCTTAAAAATTAGGTTTTTAATGTTCTAATAGTCCATAAACAACTTAATAACCAGGAACTCTTAGACAATTTTATAGTTTCTATGCTCTAATGCCCTTCTTGAACATCAAAAAAAAAAAAAAAAAAAGTCACAGACAGATACAAGAAAGGCTCACCTTGGATTCCATCCCAGAGTTTAATTACTGAAATACCAAGGAAGTCTTGTAGTAGCATGCCTCATGGTTAAGACAGATTCATCTCACAGATTACAAAGATAACCTAATGGGTAGACTACAGGACTGCATAACATTTTCTGAGATAAAAGAATGTTTACAGAAGTCGGGCAGTAGCGCAGTGGGTTAAGCGCAAGGACCGAAGGAAGGATCCTGGTTCGAGGCCCCGGCTCCTCACCTGCAGGGGAGTCGCTTCACAAGCAGTGAAGCAGGTCTGCAGGTGTCTATCTTTCTCTCCCCCTCTCGGTCTTCCACCCCTCTCTCCATTTCTCTCTGTTCTATCCAACGATGATGACATCAAGAACAACAATAATAACTACAACAATAAAACAACAAGGGCAACAAAAGGGAATAAATATTTTTAAAAAGAATGTTCAGATTTTGTTAATTACAACTAAATTTATTGTTTTTGTCATAGTGATAAAACATATGTGGAGATAAAGTTACAGCTAACATTGGAAAAACATTTTAGGTGCTAAGCTACACTCTAGACCACACAGTCAAAGTTATAGAGTAATATAAATATTGTTTTCTTGCAAACTACACATATTTTCCACATAATACATAATATAATATTTTTAACTTTTTATCTTTATTTATTGCATAGAGACAGTCAGAAATCAAGAGGGAAGGGGGAGATCAAGGGAGAGAGACAAAAAGACACATGCAGCCCTGCTTCACCACTCCTGAAGCTTTCCTCCTGTAGGTGGGGATCTGGGGCTTGAACCCAGGTCCTTGTGCTCTGTAACATGTGTGCTCAACCAGGTACCACCTGACCCCATAATATAGTATTATATGTAAACTATCTGTGAAGACTAACATAAAATAAAATAGAACTAGGTATGATATTGGCAAATATGCCAGTGGTTGTTAATGCTACCTCACAGGTTCGTAAAAACTGGCTGGGACTTCCAAAATCAAGAATTTCTGAAGAAAACAGCAAAGCAGCCATGCCACAGTACTAAAAGTATAGAGTTGGGAAATAACTTTATGAAGTTCTAGGGGAATTTACCTATTAAGTAATCACCTAGATCTGAAAGAAAATCAAGAACCTAAGAGAAATACAAACCAGTGGTCCAGGAGGTGGTGCAGTAGATAAAGCACGGGACTCTCAAGCATGAGGTCTTGAGTTCAATCCCCGGCAGCACATGTACCAGAGTGATGTCTGGCTCTTTCTCCTCCTATGTTTCTCATTAATAAATAAAAATTAAAAAACAGAAATACAAAACCATATTCTGAGTGTTACCAACTTAAACTGCCCAATACCTTCTAGCTCATGACACCACTGCAAGTAAGGCAGAAAATGAATAAAACAGTCAGCCAGCCAACTAATTAAGTGCAGACAAAGTCATATGATTCTATAAGCAGTACGATATTCCAAAAATTTAAGTACACTATATCACCTTTATAATATTCCAAGTATATGTCATATTTGTCAGACTGCATATGTCTCTAGTGTGTTATTAGAGAAGTCTCAACATTCTATGATAAATATTCTATCCTCAAATGTAAAAGAGCTAGACTCTCTCATGATCATTGCTAATAATCCTAGGTATATTAGACACATTTTCAAAAGGTTGCATGACTATGCATCTCATTTTTTACATTGGCTGCATGATCTGCACATCAAATTTTCCTCAAGAAAAAAATACCTGAACTATGGTTTCACATCTTTTTAAAAAGTTACTGCTTAAAAGAAAAAAAAATAGAAGATATATCAGATTTTTCTAAAGCTAATTTTTCACATTCACTTTCAATATCAGTTACACCTGTGTTCAAATTCTGCTCTACACTGTACTGGCAATGTCTAAGGATTTTCGGGGCCATAATTTCCTCATCTGGAAAATGAAAAAAATAATATCCCTTTATAGGATTGATACACAGATAACTAATATATTACACATATACATATAGTCTACAACATTTAGCATGTAAAAACTCCTACTTTTCTTTTTTTTTAAATATTTATTTATTTATTCCCTTTTGTTTCCCTAGTTGTTTTATTGCTGTAGTTATTATTGTTGTTGATGTGGTCGATGTTGGATAGGACAGAGAGAAATGCAGAGAGGAGGGAAAGACAGAGAGGGGGAGAGAAAGATAGACACCTGCAGACCTGCTTCACCGCCTGTGAAACAACTCCCCTGCAGGTGGGGAGCCGGGGGTTCGAACCGGGATTCTTTTGCGTTTTGTGCCACCTGCGCTTAACCCGCTGCGCTACCGCCCAACTCCCCCTACTTTTCTTTCTTAAAGAATTAAAATAGGTTTTTCCAAAGCAATAAAAAATTTCATTCTCAAAAAAAAAAAAAGAATTAAAATAGGACTGGGAGATATCTCCCCTAGCACAGCACATGCCTAACATATGTGAGGCTCTGGGCTAGAGTGCTAGCACCACAGGGAAGTACCATGGACAGCACCCATGGTCAGGGGTGCTAAGGTGTCTCTGTCTCTCATGCTCTCTAAATCAAAAAAATGTGGAAGGCCCTGAATTTGTTGCTGAGCACTGCAATAAAAAATCATTTAATGTTTCACATTTCTGTTTTTTCCTTTTCTACTTTTGTTCCCCCCTTTCATTTACAGAAGTTTTGCTTTCTGAGGATTATTCAACTCTGAGGATCTCTAAAAAATTCTAGTTTACAAACTATTTTACCAAAGTGCCATAGCAGATATTTGATATTAAGCTTCAGATTACAAACCTGAACTTAAAAGAGAGAGATTTATGAGTCTGTAGTAAAGTCTGAACTTTGATATACAACTTCCTACAGTCATAGAATGCAAGAAAAGTATCCTTTCCTCCAATCAAGTTCAAAATAGAATGACATTCCAAAAGCTACTGGATTAAAAAAAAAAAAAGGAAAAGGGAAAAAAAAAAACCTTTCTGTGAGTACTTCCTCAAGACAAATGACAATTGGAGGTACCAGAAACCTACATTCTAGGTGTGGTATCACTTTATTTTCTTAGCCAGAGTGCCTCAAAGGATGGCTTAACATATATTAGCATAGATCTTAAAGTAAAGCATGAAACTTGTTCTATTTTTTAATTATCAGGCTTATTTTAGAAAATCAGATCTCATGTACAACACTGAATCTACTATTTGGTTTTTTCCCCCAATGTTACAGCTGCAACTCCTACTATTCAACCTTTTACCTCTGACACCCACACACATATTTTTTTTCCTGCTAGGCACTTCAGCTGGAATGCTGCCTTGAGTGTTATGAAAGCATTCTGCTGCCACATTTCCACATGTCTTCCTGCTGAATAGGTGAGAAGCACTACATGTAACCTGGCCTTACTCTGATCTCTTTGTTTAACTTATAAATAAAATAAGATCAAATCTCAAAGACATAGCTGGTTTGGGAGAGCCATGATGATAAGTAGATAATGCAAAATCACTGTAAATGGGACGAATGCCCCATGGTACCAATGTTTCCCAAAACAATGCACACACCCTCTCAGTTTCTCAGGATGATAATGCTGCCATACACTCTGGGGAAAAGAAAGGCTCAATCTTACACAAACTAACTTTCAAATTTAACTATCACAAGGAAATTCCAGACAAGCTCCTGTTACCTAAGAAGTAAATCAAGAATCATGGTACCAAAGCTACTGCACCAAAGTCCAAGATATTTCCTACATTGACAAATACTCCTATGCCTTCCACAATTTTAATAACAGGTCAATTTTAACACAAATAAAATATGTATTCCTACTAGTTGTCTGAGAGGCAGTCATCATTTTTAAAACTAGGGTAAAATCAATAAAACTTGAGAGAAAAGTGATTTATTCAAGAAAAGAATGGCTTAACAAAATTCTGTGAATAAGAAAGCTGAAACTAAAAAAGGACTCCACATGCTAATAAATGTTCATTTTCACATTCTGAATCCTTATTTAAAATTTAAAACATAACTATGGTTCATTTGAACCACTGATTATCAAATTTAGTTTGTGTGATCAAATATTCCTAATAACTAAACCTTGAAGTCATTTAATCTATACTTTAAAGACAAAATCTGTAGATAAAGGAATCTTTTAACTCAAGACAAGGAGACTCTTTTTGAACTTTAAACATAAAGATAAGATCTAATGAAAATAACTACCCATTGGTAAAATTATAAAAGATCTTTAATTACTCGTGTGGGTGGCAGTGTTAATGTGCATAGCAAACTTAAGAGATTTTTTTTTTAATTCCACAACAAGAATGAATTTGCTAATCCTGTTTTTTAAAAAAAGTCAGAATACAGACTCCTAAAATACCTGTAGGCAAAGTCCACTGTTTCCATAAGCTGACAAGACCACTTAAAGTCCAGCACAGTCCAGAGGCACTAAAAATTAATTACAAAACTATAACTAGAGATTCAAAATCAAGAAGGATTGACAAAGAGGAAAGAGGTGTGTGATACAAGGTGAAAGACAAGAGTAAAGCTCTAGGCCATGAAATAATTGCTTTGTATTTTAAAATATTTCCTACACATGAATAAGGCAACAAAAGCAGACAGACAGACAGACACACACACACACACACACACACACACGAAAAGAGGAAGAAAAATCCACTCCATTCAAACTCAGAGATCAAATATATGAAATATAAATCAAACACAGGAAGAAGGGGTAGTTCATTATGAGTCTCCACTTGAAATTCCTGAAATGCTACTACAAAACCTGTCTAACACCTTTTCTGACTAGTGTTCGAACAAGTCATTTAGGTGGTGTTTTACAAGTAAAGGGCAAGTTGTGGAATGAAGAATATTATATACAACTAGAAACCTGTTCTCTTCGGCTCTAAACCTCTCCCCAAAGAAAATAAAGTTTTACTGAGGAAAAGATGGAAACAGAACAGAGGGAAAAGAGGTGTAGGGAGACCAGGTGGACCAGGTGGACAGAGGGACCAGGCCTAGAAATGAGGAAACTGAATTCTATAATTACCTGAAATTTTCTCCATCTTCACTGTCGGTCACCTGGACTGATCCTTCAGCATCCAACCAAAAGACACTGTCATCTCCTGAAGTGCTACTCTCACTCTCAGTCTCCATCCTATATTCAAAGCATTGAAACCTCAAGGCATGGAGGGAAAGCACACCAGTGTTCGTCCAGGCTGCTCAGCTCTCTGCACGCTCAGGTGTGTGGCTGATATGCAGTGATATGTGATCATGCCTGGCCACGGTCTATTACACACTCGCTTAATTACAGTAGGGGCAAAGACAGGAAGTCACAGACGGCACACTCACTGCGTCTGACTGCTACACCTGTGACACCCAGACCCTCCCACTGCCCTAGGCTCTGTGACCTACATTGCCCAACACAGAAACCCAAATGAAGGCAATTTTTCACAGACTGTATTTAATAGCTTCTTTGGGATTTCTCACCATTCCCAGCTAGCATGCTTAAAATGGGTTTTCAGAATGCAAGCCCTCCTTATTTCTGTCCTCTGGCTATTCCAGAATAAGTAACAGAAAGGGAAAAATGGCTGACAACAGAGGTGAGCTCCCAGGCTAAACACAAAGACAGGCACAGTTAGAGATTACAGTTTAGGATGCTGACCTGTTCAACTTCATGAGTCCCAACATGGCATGCATCTTTCCTCACTTTCAGTAGTAACCATCATACACCTCTTCTCAAGTACCCAAAGAGAAACATAATAGCCAGGCTTGCCCATGGTGTTTTAAAGAAAAAAGAAAAAACAAAGCATCATACGTTCAAAGACTCTAAAAATTACACCATATAAAAGCACAAACATACATTCTAACATATAATTTAAACTGTAGATACGACTGGTAACAAAAAAAAATGACTTGCTAGGAAATTAGTGCAAAGCATAGTATCTGTGACACCAGCTACAAAACAACTGTCACTTAGAAAGCAGTCATGTTGGTACCAATTACTGATAGGTCAGCTATCCGTGGGCATGAGACAACCATGAGCACCTCTCCTCAGCAAGAACAAACTCCTGGGTATTGGTTTTTCTTCTTTCCTTCCTTCCTTTCTTCCTTTTTTCCCCCCTTTCCTTCCTTTCTTTCGGATTTGTTTACTTAGGAAAGAGAGAGAGAGAGACGGAGAGAGAAAGAAAGAGAGAGATGGAGGAACACACCAGAGTATCTGTTACATGTCATCCCTGGGAATGAACACCACACCTCATGCTTGAGAGTCTAACACTTTATCCACTGCACCACCTTCCAGACCACAAGTCCTGATACCCAATTGTATCTGAACAGATTTTTAAAAGCAATGTTAATAAAGGCACCATCTGGGATATTCTAAAATTTCCATATATGAAAATCAAAGAAATGGGGTCTGGGTGGTAGTTCACCTAGTAGACCATGCACAAGGTCCCAGGTTCAAGACCCCAGTCCCCACTTGCACAGTAGAAATTTCAATAGTGGTTAAGAGGTTTTGCATGTGTTTCTCCTCTGCCTTTCTCTTTCTCCTACTCTCCCACCCATTCTATTTCTATCTCATACTATCTATAAAAAAATTAAAAGAGGGGGCTGGGTGGTGGCACATCTGGTTGAGTACACATGTTACAATGTGCAAGGACCAGGGTTCGAGCCCGCCCCTGGTCCCCATTTGCAGAGGAAAAGCTTTGCAAGTGCTGAAGCAGTATTGCAGGTGTCTCTCTGTCTCTCTCCCTCTCTATTTCCCCCTCCCCTCTCAATTTCTGGCTATCTCTATCCAATAAATAAATAAATAAAGATAATAAAAAATTAAATAAAATAAAAAGGAAAGGAAAGGAAAGGAAATAAATGACCACTGGAATGCTTGAGTCATGCAGGCACCAAATTCCAGCAATATCCCTTGTGGCAGGAAGGGAGGGAGCAAAGAGCTGAAGATTCCAGCCAACATTTTTTACACAGTGCTCTTCTCCTGTCTGCAAAACTACAACTTATATAATGTCACTATTTAATCTACTGCTTTTAAAATGTATATAGTTTTAGTCTACTGGCTGTGGTCACTAAAAATAGTCCTGCCAGAAACCGAAACTTATTGCCAAGTTTGAGAATAGATTTAGAAACCAAACTGGTCTTAACGACAGCTAATTAGAAAAAGCAACTCGCACAAAGGTATCTTGTAAACTGGTTTAATAATTTCTCAAGACAGATTCATAGCAATTCTTGGCCCAATTGTTTGAAAAAGTAAAAGATCATAAGATCTTTCTATACCATCTTTCTATAACCATACAATTATCTTCCAATGATTCTGAAGAGATATTAAATTTATCTCTTCTTCGTATCATCCATTAAGATAATTTCCAATGGATCAAAGGCATAAACATAGAAAATAAAACCACAGGCTGGCAATATAGCTCATTTGGGTAGTGTGCTGCTTGCCATGTGTGCAGTCCATCCACCATATTGGAGAAAGCTTTGGTCACTTTCTATCTCTATCTTAAAAACAACAACAAGAGGGGGGCAGGTGAAGGAGTACCTGGTTAAGCACACACATTACAATGTGCAAGGATCCAGGTTCAACCCCTGGTTTCTACCTGCAGGAGGAAAGCTACAAGAGTGAAGCAGGGCTGCAGGTGTCTCTCTGTCTCTCTGTGTCCCCTCTCAATTTATCTCTGACACTATCCAATAATAAATAAAATATATATAAAGAAACAACAATAATAATACAAGAAAAGAAATTAATAGAAAGCCTTCATTATTGGGGAAAGTGCAAAGTACATAACTTTTTTTTCCCCTTTAGTTGCCCTTGTTTATCATTGCTGTTGTTATTGTTCTTGTTATTGCTGTCGTTGTTGTTGGATAGGACAGAGAGAAATCGAGAATCGAGAGAGGACAGGAAGATAGAGAGGGGAGAGAAAGATAGACAACTATAGACCTGCTTCACCACCTGGGAAGCAAACCTCCTGCAGGTGGGGAGCCCGGGGCTTGAACCAGGATCCTTATGCTGCTCCATGTGCTTTGCGCCATGTGCGTTTAACCCACTGCACCACCGCCTGGCTCCCTAGTAGATAACTTTTAACAAGGCCAGAATCTAGGAGAGGCTGATACATTTTACTAAATATAAACCATTAAATCTTCTGCAGCAGATACAAAAAAAAAGACAAAAAAATAAGGGTACATTATTTGAGGAAAAAATTGAAACATACACAACAGATTAATTTCCTTCTATAAAAAGTACCAACAAATCTTTAAAACACAGTGCCCTAAAAAGACATATAAGCAAAAAAAAAAAAAAAAAAAAACGGAAATAGAAGAATAAAAGTATTTAAGGTCACTTCAAATAGCAATGCAAAAGGCATAAGATACTCTTTTTTTTTTCTTTTTTTCTGGTCACTACTTCAGCATTGCCACTCCAGGTTGATGGGTTTTGGAGATAAAGGAAGTGGGGTGGGGCCAAGCTGGAACCTGGGTCCCCAGAGTGACAGAGAAGGCTCACTAACCAGGTGATCTATTTTGCTGGCTCATAAGAAAACATTTTTGGGGGCTGGGTGGTGGTGCACCTGGTTGAGTGCACATGTTACAGTGCACAAGGACCCGGGTTCGAGCCCCCGGTCCCCACCTGCAGGGGGAAAGCTTTGCGAGTGGTGAAGCAAGTCTGCAGGTGTCTCTCTGTCTCTCTCCCTCTCTGTCTCCCCTCCTCCTCTCAATATCTGTCTGTCTCTATCCAATAAATAAAAGATGATAAAATTTAAAAAAAAAACGTTTTTTAAATTTTTTATTTATTTATTATTGGTTAGAGGCAGAGAGAAATCGAGAAGGAGCAGAACACAGGGAAAAAGAGAAACAGAGACACCTGCAGCCCTGCTTCACCACTTATGAAGACTTCCCCCTGCAGGTGGGGACCAGGGGCTTGAACCTGGGTTTTGTGCACGATGATGTGAGAGTTTAACCAAGTGTGCCACTGTTGAACCCCCATAAGGAAGCATATTTTATTACCAAATACACAAATATTCCCAAAGTTTTCAGAAACAAATAAAACAGGAGAATAAATATCTACTGCTGACGGAAATAAAAACAGATACAACCTCTACACAGGACCAGTTGGGGAAATCTGTCAAAATTCAGAATGTGTATCTGTTTGGCCCTGCAATTCCATTTGTAATAAAGTATGCTACTTATCCATGTAAAAGATGAACAGAAATAGCCTTTAAGATAAACTGTTACAACAAAATATAGTAGCAAAAATCCCACTTGCTCAAAACAGAAAATTACATCATGTAGTAGCGATAAAAAGAAATGCTATGCAGTTTAGAACATGAGAAGCACACGGCAGGGCTACCAGTTATTATATGGGGCAAACCTGACAGCACACTATTAAGGCAAAGGAGAAAAGAGGTACAAGTATCAGCTGACAGAGATGAGCTACTGCCACTCACATTTTTACGGATGAAAGAAGCACTGAAGCAACCAGTGGCACAGCTATATACGAGATACTGGGTACTGTACAGCAAACCCTAACAAAAGGACTTTTCAAAGTTAACCCAATTACAAATAATGTGATGATAACATTAACCATTCATTGTCTTTTTGGACCCTAAGACAGCAGGAACCTCACATCTCCACTATGAAGCCTATACAGTCCTGGAACCTTAGGGTAGGGCCCACTTTCCCGCATGCCTCTCCCAATCCATATCAAATAATATTGCATCTGCCGATCGCAACCTAATCAACGCAACGATTGCCACCCCAACATGCTTCAGCTCAGACTGTGTCCAGAGACTTCAGGTGTGGAATGACAACCCTTCAGCTTCATTACTCGGATGAGACCCTTTTCATAGTATTCTCTAATTCCATCCCAGGTGGATCACTTTCTAACAAAGTCCCAAAACCTAGATATAGACCAGGTTCTGTGAGAGAGAGCGTGTGTTCACACGTATCCATAATCTAGGGCAAAATATATACCTGAAAGCATAAGTACACTAGAGTTTGAGGTGAGTACCCCCCCCCCCAACACTTCCTCTCCACTATTCCAAGCTTTGAGTCCATGATTGCTCAACAATTGCTTTGGCTTTGTATGTTAACTCTCTTTTCAGCCACCAGGTTCCAGATGCCATCAGGATGCCGGCCAGGCTTCCCTAGACTGAAGACCCCACCAATGTGTCCTGGAGCTCCGCTTCCCCAGAGACCCACCCTACTAGGGAAAGAGAGAAGGCAGACTGGGAGTATGGACCGACCAGTCAACGTCCATGTTCAGCAGGGGAAGCAATTACAGAAGCCAGACCTTCTACCTTCTGCAACCCACAAGGACCCTGGGTCCATGCTCCCAGAGGGATAGAGAGTGGAAAAGCTATCAGGGGAGGGGATGGGATATGGAGATTGGGTGGTGGGAATTGTGTGGAGTTGTACCCCTCCTACCCTATGGTTTTGTTAATTTATCCTTTCTTAAATAAAAAATAAATTTAAAAAAAAAGAAAAGAAAGAAGCACTGAATACATATGTACAGAGTATCTACATGACAATGACTGAGTCATTATCACCAAGAGGAAAAGCTGATAGCTAGAGAAGACTTTTTAAACTCTATTGTATACAAATAACTAAGAAAAGAAATCTAACTTTAATTATGGAGAGGAGGGGACACAAAGAGAAGTAGAGTACCACTCTATTACTAAACAGCATAAGCAATGCTGGGGATCGAACGTGAGACCTCATGTTTGAGAGTCCAACACTTTATCCACTGTGCCATCTCCTGGGCCAGAGTATCATCTTCTATATCTCTGTAAAAAAATTGTATAATTTAATATTAAGTATCCAGGTATTTTGTCCAAACAATTCCAAGTCCTTTAATGTGCTTTCACAATCCTATTACTTTTCCTTTTAAACATTTACTTTGTTATTTCATTATCATGGTTACTTTACCTTCCTTCCTCTCAAGGTCATTCAAATATCAAAATGTGAACTGTAAGCAGTATTTTATCAATAATTCTGAGGACACTCTGACTTATAAGAGATCACTCAGGAAATCTTGTTTTCTAGCCCTGCAGCTATTCCTGACTCCTTCCTCCCCAAACAGCTCTACTGTAGGGAGCCTACTGTCCCCCCCAAACCTGCACATACTCTAAAGACCTTCCTTGATTTAGTCACACAGGCTCAACTCTCAGTAGAGATTCCATAAGCCGGTCAGTGGAGGTGGGTCTGCAGGCAGAGCACATGCTGTGCATGTGTGAGGCCCTGGGTTCAATTGTTGGTATCATATAACAGAGCAGTGCTCTGGTCTTCCTCCCCGGCCTCTACCCCATAAAATACATAAACCTGAGAGGAATAAACAGCTCACCTGGATAGTGTGCTGCTTTGCCACGTGAATGAGGTCCCAGTTCAAGCAGGCCCCCACTGAAGGAAACTTCTGTGCTATGGTCGGAGTCTCTCTCTTTCTCCCTCTCTCTCTCTCCCTCTCCCTCTCCCTCTCCCTCTCCCTCTCTCACTCTCTCTCTCTGACCCTCTATCTTAAAAAAGTAAATCTTTAAAAAATTTCAGTTTCAAAATCATGTTATCTGTTCCCCCTTCAACAGCTAGTGAAAATCTCACAGACACAAAAATTAATAAACAACAGGAAGGGGAGGGAAAGAGGAAAGGAACAAAGCAGCAGAGTCAGTCACTGAAGTCACCAGAAGTATGGTGAGAGGCTTCACATTCTTCAAGTGCACAAGAGGACTTTAACCCTTTGTTCTGACTGGCTTAAACCCTGAGCAAGCTCTACTTCCTAACATACTCCTGTAGAGCATATCTGACCTAAACCACAGAGCATGTCTGACATACGCCACAGGAGCCAACATCATAGGCACTTATCAGTTCAAGAGACTAAAGGTGAGGAAGATGAGGAGCCCCTAATCCCACTGCAGCAATGGGGAATGCATTCTTAGCAAGTCTATGAATCCCACATTGGAATGTATTTATTTTCAAAGTAGACATTCTTAAAACACTTGATTTCTAGTACCAACAATAAAGTATTAACAGCAAATAAATACCCAGCACTTACTTTAAGTGCCAAGCTTGTGCTACATAGGGCCCTTTAAAATTAATTACATAATTCTACAACCATCTGATGAGACAGAAACCACTAAGATTCTCATATAAGAGGTGAAAAAAACTCAGGTGTAACATAAAATCTTGTCCCACATTCGTCATGCCATAAATTTGCATTAAAAATACATTTTAAAAATCAGCCTAGGATCTAACTATGTTGAATGATATTTCCATGGGAAGTATGTGGCTTTCACACGACCCACACTCTGCCCATGAGCCTACTTCTGTTTTGTCGACTGGGGGATGAGGGAGACAACGATACAGGTAAACCTGCATTCACTCCTATATACCATCCCGACATTATCTACTCACAACCTTGGCACTGCTCACAGACATACTGTCTTTTAAGCACCTCCCCACACATTTGGGTGGAAGGTGAAAGAGAGGCACAGTTACGAGATGACATAGCAAAACAGCAGAAGAGCTATAAGAAGTTGTAAGTTCATTTCAGTCCTCCCCTGCGGGGCCCTCTTTCCCGCGCACTTCCCTCCGTCCCTCCCCCCACCCTCTCAGACACACACACACACACACACACACACACACAAAATGTGAGAAATGCTTTGATCAAATCTTTTCAGTAGGAACTGGGAAGACAGTGCAGCAGCAGTACTCAGGACTTCCATGTAAGGGACCCCAGGTCTGACCCCTGGGAACAGTAGTAGCCAGAACTGAGCAGCACTCTGATAAACAAGCAAGTAAAAAAATAAAATGGGCTATATAAACAGCACATGGCAAATGGTCAAAAGGTCAGCAAATGACTCCTGAATTAGCAGCAAGCTTTGTCCCTATAATTCATCACAACTATGAGTCTAAATATAGGCCTACTAGTAGACACGTGAAAATTATGTATTCTAAACACAAATAATGAATGTTTAGGTGTATTGTGGGAGTGTGCATGAAATAGTTGTATTCATAAGCTAGGATCTTTTAAAATATTTCCAATTTTCCTCCAAATGTAAAAAACACAATGCAAAGTTTTATTTATTTTTAGATAAGAGACATAAATAGATGGGAGGGGGAGATAAAGAGAGGGAAAGAGACAAGTGCAACATTGCTTTCTTGTTGAGTTAGGTGGGTTTCCTGTAGACAGGGTTGTGTTTTCTGATCCGTCTTCCTACTCTGTGCCTTTTAATAGGCGAATTCAGGCCACTGCCATTTATTGAAATCAAAGATTGAAGATATTTTAACGCCATTCTTGTAGCGTTTTAGAGTGTTCTGACAGATGGCATATTTATGGTGGCTGGCTGTCTAGAAGAGACCTTTCAGAACTTCTTTCAGGGCAGGCTTGGTGATAGCTGATTCTTTCAAGTGTTATTTGTCTGAGAAGGTTTTTATGCCTCCTTCTAGTCTGAATGAAAGACTAGCAGGATACAGTAGTCTTGGTTGAAAGCCTTTCCCATTGAGCACTCGATAGATACCTTCCCATTCTCTTCTGGCCTTTGGTGTTTGTGTGGAGAAGTCTGCTGCTAATCTTACGGGTTTTCCTCTGTAGGTGACTCTGTTTTTCTCTTGCAGCCTTCAAGATCCTTTCTTTATCCATATTCCTTTCCATTCTAAATATGATGTGTCTTGCTGTCTTTAAGTCTGGGTTAATTTTGTTTGGGACCCTCTGGGATTCTTGAACCTTTATGCCTTTTATATTGTCTAGACTAGAGAAGTTCTCAGCTATTATGTCCTGAAGAATGCTTTCTTCCCCTCCCTCTCTTTCTTCCTCTGGTAAGCCAATAATGTGTATATTATTTCGTTTGAAGTCATCCCATAGGTGGTCTATGTTGTTTTCTTCAGCATCTCTAATCTCTTTTTGAGATCTCTTACTTCTTTTTTAGTTGTCTCTAATTCGTCCTCAATCTTGCTAATTCTGTCTTCAGCCTCATTTATTCTATTCTCTCTGCCCTCTACTGTTTTCTGGAGTTCATCTTTATTACCCTGTTCTGATACTGTTTTAGCTTGTTCAGCTAGCTGTGTTCTTAGCTCAGCTATTTCAGCTTTCAGCTCTCTAATAACCTTAAGATAATTAGTGTTTTCCTCCAGGGTCTCACTTGTTTTTTCTGCAATTCTGATGACAATTCTTTCAAACTCTTTACTCACTCCTGTGGTTATTTCTTTAACTAATATTTGAATGCTGACTTCATTATTTTGTGCTTCAACCTTTGGGGGGCTTTTAGCTGGAATCTTCTCCTGGTTTTTTTCTCCAATAATTCTTCTTGTTGGTTCAACCATTTTATATAGTATGTTATGAGGTCCCTCTTTCAAATTACTGATCACTCTTTCCTGGATTGACTTGTGTCTAAGTAAGTAATTAAAGGGTTCACAGTTGTGGAAATTGACAGTTGTTTCCATATTATTTTAATCCCTGAGTTGGAGTTCAGTGGCTTAAAAACCTCTTTTGTTCTTTCTGTTCTTCCTTGTAGGCTAAGAGAGACTGAGGGCTTTTAAACTATAAGTAGGCTTCTTAGCTTAATCACTGACTCTTGACCAAGAGATAAAGCAGGGTGGGGCAGAGATAATCCAGTGGTTACGCAAAGAGACTTTCACAGCCCTACCGCTAGGCCATGGAGGTATATAGATCTTCTCCTGAGTTTCTTCATCAGTTCTCTGTCCCCTGGTGTCAGCACATGGCCTCCCTGACGCTGCTTCAGATTCTGAGGGCAGTAGCAATGGAGACTCAAAGTTGCATTTGGTGAGTCTCAGGGAAATCCTCTCCTCCCTTCAGCTGTCCCCTTGTTGGTGAAACATACTGGAGGTGGTATCTCAACTGGTAAACTGCCAGACTGTTACCAACCACTTAATCTCTCCCTGGGCTCCTCTCTGTCCATGAGCCACATGTTTGCACTCACCGGAAATTTGGTAGGTTCCTGAAGTTGTTCTGGTCTTGTCTTGTTGCGGTCCCAGGTGGTCTCCTTTGGTATTCCTAGCTGACCCTATAGAGCTTTTTTTTTTTAACTTTTTTATTTATTCCCTTTTGTTGCCCTTGTTTTATTGTTATAGTAATTATTAATGTCATTGTTGGATAGGACAGAGAGAAATGGAGAGAGGAGGGGAAGATAAGAGAGGGGGAGAAAAAGACACCTGCAGACCTGCTTCACCGCCTGTGAAGGGACTCCCCTACAGGTGGGGAGCCGGGGGCTCAAACTGGGATCCCTATGCTAATCCTTGCTTGCGCCACTTGTGCTTAACCCGCTGCGCTACCACCTGACTCCCCCCTAGAGCTTTTTTTATATTGTCTTTATTTTTATTTTTAAAGGATTTTTTATATATTTATTTATTCCCTTTTGTTGCCCTTGTTTGTTTTATTGTTGTAGTTATAATTGTTGATGTTATTGATTGACAGAGAGAGATGGGGAAGATAGAGAGGGAGAGAGAAAGACAGACACCTGTAGACCTGCTTCACTGCTTGTGAAGCGACTCCCCTGCAGATGGGGAGCCGGGGGCTTGAACTGAAATCTTTACGCCGGTCCTTGCACTTTGCTCCATGTGCACTTAACCTGCTGCGCTACCACCTGACTCCGTATCTTTATTTATTTATTGAATAGAGACAGCCTGATATTGAGAGGGAAGGGAATGATAGAGAGGGAGAGAGACAGAGAGACACCTGCAGCCCTATTTCACCACTCACGAAGCTTTCCCCCTGCACGTGGGAGCTGGGGGCTCGAATCCGGGTCCTTGTGCATTGTAACACGTGCACTCAACCAGGTGTGCCACCAGCCGACCCCAATTACATCCTTCCTTACTGTGGAATTCATGAATTCTCGATCACCATACATATGTGCGCTCCCATTTATAAGTTAAAGAACAACTGTTGCACATGCTTTATCTCAATAAAACTGATTTAAATATAATAAACCAATCTAGAATGTATTTAATATAATCATCTACTGATTACCCTCCATATAACGAAAACAAAATTTCTACTAGCTAGAGAATAGAATATCTCATGTTATAGCACATTCTGCTTTGCTGGAAACAAATGAGTAATTTAACTTTTAAGTATCATTCAAATAAATAATTAATTCTTAGGCTGTTGTTGGCATTAAGTTAGGCTATGACTCTGAAATTAAAGAAATTTGCCTAATTGGACCCATGTCAAGGTCTATGACAGCAAGAAGAATTTGGTCTGTGGTTAGTTACTAAAGAAAGACCAGAAAACATCTGTGTCAGCCACTGAAAGAATGATTAGCACTTGCAGAAATTTCAGATTCAAATATTTTTACAGTTAAGGAGAAATTCTGAAGACCAAGTATTCTGATGTCAATGCTGGGGTTCAGAGTAAGCATACCAAAATCTACTACTCTGGCGTATCGATTATTTTGAATGAGTGTTATTTAAACAGCTGGTGCAAAAATGACACTGATCCTCCTTCCTATGCTTCAAAATAAGAAATAAATTCCACATGTAAACATGACCTCCCTATATGAGAAGATTGAGAGACATCATTATCAGCTAAGACCAACCTAGAACCAAGAAGGTTGTGTAAATTGGAGGTATCTTATTCCTGAAAGACACAATCCCACACACCATAATCCAAAATACTGAAATCCCAAAAGAACAAAATCCCTAAAGTCAAAAATCATAATCCTGAAAGATCAAAATCCCAAATGTTGAAATCCTAAACACTGAGGAAAGGTGAAAATGCAGTGGATAAGAATCTCCCCTGCCAAAGTATTTGTGTATAGCTTCTGCCGCTTCACACGTACCACTATGCTCACCTTCACAATAGAAGGTTCTTCATCAGAGAATAAAAAGAACTCAAGTCCAGTGACTTTATGAACCAAAGACAGTAAGTGATATAAAGGTTTCCTCCAGTATTACAGAATCTGTGGAGTTGTGAACTCCTGGTTAAGAATTTCATTGTCAGCAAAGATAGACTTCTTAAAAACCAGCACATGCATCATTTGGTATAACGAATGGATGGATGGCACTTTCAAAACTGGTCCCTCTTTTTTTTTTTTTTAATCAATTGTATCTATAAAATTTGTGAACCAGTAGGAACTAAAAATCCCAGAACATATCTGCTCATTTCAGTACTAACGGTGGGGGGGGGGGGCACTTTGTAAACATTTCTTTGAACATATGGTGAAATACACAAAAGAAAATGGATTTCAACTGAATTCCCACACCATAATCACAGATTGGAATTAATATCCAATCAAAGCTTCAAAATGTTACCAGGAGAGTTTGTTTATCCCATTTAGTCCAATGCATTTGGCAGAAAACTCAGAGGAGTAGATTAGTCACGTGACAGGGAAAGAACACTTCAGCTAAAAATGCATCATTTGCCTACAGTATCACTCATTACAGACAATATTCCAGGCTTTTAATGAATGAAAACTGCATTTGTCTGAGGAACTCAGAGTTGTTGTTCATGATCTTTACATGGGTGCATGGATTTCCATGTACTCAAAACAATACAGAAGCATGAAAAAGAAAATGAGGAAATTTAATAGGATATGTTTCTGTTGCTTTGATACATCACAGAAGAGATTCAAAAATGGCAGCATTGCTTAGAAAATGAATGTAAACTTAGTCTTCGAGAAGACCCATGTCCTCCAAGGAAAAATTGCAGCTATTCTTCATAATATGAAACTTCAAAATATAAGTAATGATAGTGAAAGACCTCCAGACTACCTCCATGCATTTTCCCCTAGGTTAACCCTGTAACACAACTTCTCATGCATGTAATTTTCTTATTTGTTTTCCCTTTTTTAGTTCTTTTCCCAATATTTGGAATGTTAGTCAATATTCTCTTTTACAAATCACTATGGCATCTTCACATCATATTCAATACTGGGCAAAGCTCTCATTCATCTTAGGCATTTTCTGCACATTTGACCCTGTGAAGGTGTATTACTTACAACAGTGATTTTGTGTGTAGACACGGTATACATTAAAATATTGAAACTTCCTCAATAAGAGAAGAAATACACATTTTTGTACATCTATCTGCATTTTATAAATGAAAGATAAATTTTCTGCTGATTTGCATGGTATTATACTGTCATTTCTGTTTTTGTTTTTTGTTTGTTTTTTTTTTTAAACCAGAGTACTGCTCAGCTCTGGCTTATGGTGGTGCCTAACTGAATCTGGGAACTTCAGAGCCTCAGGCAAGACCATTCTTTTGTACAGTCATAATGCTATCTCCCCTGCTGACATACCTCATTCTCTCTTTTTTTTTTTATGATTTTTTTTTTAATGTTTTGGTCACCACCTCCAGGGTGATTTTTTCAGATTGACTAAAACAGGGACAAAGAGGCAGAAAGAGTGAAAGAGACCACAAGCTTCCGCTTCCAGTGCAGTAGGGACATGACTTTAACCCTGACGCACATACATAACAAAGCAATTGAACTACTTTGTGGGTCCTTTTTCTGGTTTGTTTTTATTTTTTTCCCCAAATACTGGGATATTGTGCAGATGCAGTCACATCTGCCATGTTGTCCCCTCAGGCTACTGCTAGTTCCTGCGAGAGTTGGGTCTAGGCATGCCTGTTCGCCATGTTGTGCCCTCAGGGCATTGTCTATTTCCCCACGATATTTGGAGTGCTTTGGTTACTCCTCCCCCCTCCCATTCTCGCGAAAGCTGCTCCTATAAAAGCCTTTCTTCTTCCGCACCTCTCTCTCTTGCCAGCACTTCACCTCCGTGCTCAGACTCAGGAAAGGTTACTGCGTGAGGCAGCCATTTTCGCTACCTCCATGTGGCCCAACCTGCTTCTCTAGCACCCAACTCTGAGGTGCCAGCACAAATAAAGATCTGTGTTCCCTCTTCGCTCTGGACCACCTCTCTCTCTTCTCGGCGGCACACAACAACACCCAAACAAATGTGAATGTTTGTGAAATGTAAATAATGTAAATAAGTCTTTCAAATAATATTTTTCAGTTATTTTTCCATAATTATAATTTTGAGATTTCTGAGTCATTACCTTCTTTAAGGGTAAAATCCTATTTTTGTTTTAATCCTTGTTAATTTGTTAATAAACTGTGCCCTTTTAGTATCTAATTGTTAGGACTACTACTAGGTTTATTAATGTTTGGGAACAGTACTGTATAGATTTAGTCCTTTGTGCAACCCTGGCTTGCCCAGACCCTTTATTTTAGATGCATAATTTGAAAAAATACAAGATTTTTTTAAAAAATGCAGACACAACAGGCAGTGGTGCACCTGGTTAAGCACACACACTAGTGTGCAAGGTCCCGGGTTCAAGGCCCTGGTCCCCACCTGCTAGGGGAAAGCGTCATGAGTGGTGAAGCAGGGCTGCAGGTGTCTCTCTCTCTCCATCACTACCTCCTTTTCCCCTCAATTTCTCTGTCTCTATCCAATAATAAATGAATAAAGTTTTAAAAAAAGAATTTTTAAAAATGCAGATACAAGAGCAAAAGCAACTTATTAAAAATGTTTTAAAACCAACATCAGTATTACTGACTACCCCTCATGCCAGTCATATTTTCCAAGTCTTACTATAGAATAAGATTACTACCATGAAAACCACTTAGCATTTTGCACAGCAGAACTATTTACTCCCTACTCATGTCAATGTCTGTCTTCTATGTAAACCAAAAATCAGGAACCCCTTACAACGTATGTTATATGGGCTGGGCTGTGGTACAACCAGTTGAGCATACATGTTCTCATGCACAGGGATCCAGGTTCAAGCCCCCAGCCCCACCTGCAGCGGGAAGCTTCCCAAGCAGTGAAGTAGACTTGCAGGTATCTCTCTTTTTCTCTATCCCCCTTGCAGCTTCTTCCCATCCTATCAGATGAAATAAATTGAAAAAGGAATTATATCTAAAAAAAAAAATGTATGTGAGAGAAGTACAGAAACATGCTACGACTGGCTCCAAACATGGGCACCAGAATTACGTGAGTAGCTTCAGAATAGTTTCCCTCCACCTCACACTCCTACTAGATTTCTTAGAAACCAGAACTAAAAATCAGAATTTGAAGTTCCGTTGAATATACTTATCTGATGGCCCAGCTGCTTAATAAGCAGGCATTTTATGAAAACACAAAAAATCAAAACAACATAACTAACAGCAACACCCTCTAACTAGCTGTTTGACATACAAAGAAGGCCCTAATTATGGGAAACAGAAGCAAAATCGTGGCATTTATTAATATCTGCACATGTTGGAAGTTTTCTTGATCTAGCAATATGAAAGAAGGAAAATAAACATCTTTTTTAAGACTTTTTTTTTCAAGATTTATTTAACAAGATAGAGGAACAGAGTTCTCTCTCAAGACAGATGAACAGAGTTCAGTAATTTATTCTCAGTATTACCTTCTGGTAATACAAGAGCATAAACCTGGGTGTTCAGGGCCTAGGGTAAGGGAGTCTGGTACATTATCTCTGGTGTTCTCTGTACAGCCTCATCATCTTCTTTGATACTTTTTTTTTTTTCCATTTGCCACCAGGGTTATCACTGAGGAACTTCATGCCCTGGATCCCAATGGCCATTTTTGCCTCCCACCCCCCTTTCTAAAGTTAATTTAATAGGACAGAGAAACTGAGAGGAGAGGTGGAGATCAAGAAGGAGAAAGACAGAAAGACACCTGCAAACCTGTTTTACCATTCATGCAGGTGTCTCTACAGGTGGGGAACATGGACTCAAACCCGGGTCCTCGTGCATGATAATGAGTGCGCTCGACCAGGTATGCCATCATCCAGCCCACTCTGATATCTTTATTTTGGAATTCCTGGATATAGTTGGAAGAAATTATTCTCATTAAGGCAGTACTGATATCAAGCACATTAATACTAACCACAGTGCTTAATATACTATTGTCTCCATTAATAATTCTCACATGTTCATCTGTACATGGGAGGATACAGCAAATATAGATAATATAACAAAAATGCATACATTTGAGATGTCAATTGGATTAAGTTATGCTTAGTTGGCCACAGTGCTCTAGCAAACTTAATATTATACTATGTACTTACACAAATTTAAGTTCTTGTCATCTAAAATGCTTACAAGACAACAACAAAGTTTTAAAATGGCAACTCAAAAAACATTCCTCCTTGCCAAGAAGCCAGCTCATCTGGGAGGGTACCTGATTTGTCATGTATGCTACTCAGGTTCAAGTTCAGGCCCTACCACACTGGGAGAAGCTTGAGTGCTACAGTGTATTACCCTTTCTCTTTCTCTGCTTCTCTGTCTCTCTCTTTCTATCTGGGAAAGAAGGAAGGAAGGAAGGAAGGAAGGAAGGAAGGAAGGAAGGAAGGAAGGAAGGAAGGAAGGAAGGAAGGGAGGGAGGGAGGGAGGGAGGGAGGGAGGGAGGGAGGGAAAGAAAAGAAGGAAGAAAGAAGGGAAGGAAGGGAGGGAAGGAGGAAAGAAGGGAGAGAGGAAGAGGGAGAGAGAGAGAGAGATGGGGGAGGGAGGGAGGAAGAGTTCAGCCTGGAACAGTGAAGTCCTAGTGACAACAAAATAACAACAACAACAACAATCATAACAATAATCTTATTTTACAATTAAAGCAACAAGCCTAGTTTAGGATGCCAAGCATGATTCATTTGTATCTCCAATTATATTTTCATCTGTCCTTTAGCTACTTATCCCACATACATGACGTCTGAATTTTATTCTCTAAACCCCACCAAAGGTTTACATCTTCTAACAGTATATTCCAAATAAAATACAGCATAATCTCTCAGTTTTCAGTTGTTTAAGCCTCAAATGTTTTGATTCACTTGCCAGTTGTGCCATTTGAAATTTAAAAGAAGTAAATTGAGAAACAAGGTAATCGAGAACTGTGCCCAAGGCAGTAACATGCTGCTTTTGCTCAATGAAACTCACATTTCACCGAAAATGGACAAAATCACTGTTTCAGTTGATCCAGAAAAATACCCCAGGTGGGATTTTATCTGACACAAAGGATGTGGTTTACCACCTATAACAGCTAAATTTTAATCTTCCATTTGTCAGAACTATTTGCCAAAGGCAAATGACAGCAAGTAATCACGTACTGAAATGCCCTGCTACTGGCAGCTGGTGCTGTAATAGTAATGGAGCACAACAACTGATGCAAGAACCGAGATGGCATCGCAGCACCCTGACAGTTCTTATTACATAATGTCTGCACGACACAGAAAAATACAACTCAGCTGCGTTACAAGGCTTGTGTATTATTAAACTCAGAAATGAGGGGTGACGGCTGAGGCGTGAAGGATATGGGGCTCACGGGCTCACCAGGTGGTATGCGCGTTGCCATGCACAAGTACCTGGGTTCAAGCCTCTAGCCTCCACCTTCAGGGAAGAATTTTCAAGAGCAGTAGAACAGTGCTTCAGCTATCACTTCTTCCATCTTTCTCTCATTCTCATCTCTCTGTGTTCCTCACTCTCTCTCAAAAAGAAAGACGAAAAAAAAAATGGTTGCAGGAAACAGCAGAGCCATGAAGGCACAAAACTGCAATGATAACCCTGGTAGAAAAAAATGAAATGTACGCATAGGTATTGCGATATATCTTAAATGCATGAATAAAAAGCAGCATGATTTCACCTTGAATTAAATCTTCATGCTGCAGATAACATTTTTAATAGTGTGACACTCTTATAACTACACAGCCACTTAAGAATAGGATTATTTCAAACAGATGCAGTGCTCCATGACAGTCAAAATGGTGAATCTTCCATGAAGATGCTGTAGGGATGTAAGTTCCATTACTAAATGCCAGGAAGAGAATGGGAAGGAAACTTTAGCTTTGTGGAGGGGAGGTGGGTATGTTTTAAATTATTTTTTGAAAACAAAGGTGAAGATAATCTTGAAGGAAGGGCAAAGTTTCCTATTTATCTTGTTGCTCAGAAAATAATTTTTAAAGACACAACATGGTACACTGTGTTTTCTGACCTTTTACAGAAAAAAAAAAAAGATTACTGACTCCAGACCTTGTGAACCAAGCAGCTGAAATTATACTTAAGCAGATGCAAAGCTCTTACTGTACTCAGACTCTTTCCATGTACATGATCACTTTGAAATGGATTTGTTTTCAAAACAGCTGCTACAGGAAAACTGTCTGTATATCAGACTTAACACAAGAGCATTATTTTAAAAGCAGATCCTGTGACAGGAAGATAACACATCAGTAACACACAGGACATATGCACAACAGGTCCCAGGTTTGATCCCTAGCACCACCAATCTCTAGAAATGAGCAATGCTGTGTCAAAAAAACAAATGAATGGGAAGGGTGGTGCACCTGGCTAAGTGCACACACTACAGAGCACAAGGACCCAGGTTCAAGCCCCTGATTCCCAGCGGCCGAGGGAATGCTTCATGAGTGGTAAAGAAGAGCTGCAGGTGTGTCTCTGTCTCTCTCCCTATCTCCTCCCCTCCACTCAATTTCTCTCTGTCTCTGTCCAGTGATAAATTAAAAAGAAAGAAAGAAAGAAAGAAAGAAAGAAAGAAAGAAAGAAAGAAAAGAAAAAAAACGAATGAGTAAATAAATCATATGCCTTGCCCAGGTTAAAGTCCCTGCACTAACTGGGTAGCACCAAGGCTCAGAGGTAGAATACAATATTGTGGGATCTCACTCTCTCTCCATATATATATTTTCGCAAAATGGCGCAATCATATACGCATAAGGCTCCAGTTCCTCAAGAAAGAAGCCCATAAACCAACTTACCAGAAAAGATGCAGCCTAATCTGGGAGTATGGATCAACCTGTCAACGCCCATGTTCATTGGGGAAGCAATTACAGAAGCCAGACTTTCCACCTTCTGCATCCCACAATGATCTTGGGTCCATACTCCCAGAGGATTAAAGAATAGGAAAGCTATCAGGGGAGGGGATGGGATACGGAGGTCTGGTGGTGGGAATTGTGCAAAGTTGTACCCCTCTTATTTTATGGTTTTTGTCAATGTTTCCTTTTTATAAATAAAAAATTAAAAAAAAAAGATTCAGCCTAATTCAAACTGAGCATCACTGTACACAATAACTACACAGTGCTGGTTAAGTAAAACTATCAAGATCATCAAAACTATGTAACTGATGAAACCAAGGAGAGTCCAAGGAGAATTAATGACTAGAGGTAGTGTGATATCCTGAAACAGCAAAGATTTAAACAAAGTGTCCCATGATGTTATTTATCAGCATGAGACAAATGCACTATACTGATGGAAAATGTGTAACAGGAGAAACTGGATATGGGGTAATTGAGAACTGTACACTTAACACTTCCTGCAATTTCTCAGAAAGTCTACAACTATTCTACTTTCTTTAAATTTCTATTATTAGCAATTAAATGAAATTTTAATTGAGTTAAACATTAAAGAAAAATATTGGCTCATATAACTGCAAACACGTAGGTTTAGACTCACTTCAAGCACAAATTCTGAGGGTTCAAACAGCTTCTGGAAGAGGTCTCTCTGTTTATTGGCACTATCTGCTCTTAAAATAATGCTCTTGTGTTAAGTCTGATATACAGACAGTTTTCCTGTAGCAACTGTTTTGAAAACAAATCCATTTCAAAGTGATCATGTACATGGAAAGAGCCTGACTACAGTAGGAGATTCACATCTGCTAATATCTAATTTCAGCTGCTCAGTTCACTAGGTCTGGAGTCAGTAACCTCTTTTCCTATAAAAGGTCAGAAAACAAATATTTTAGACTTTGTAGGTCATAAAGTCCCTGTCACAGCTACTAAACCGTGCTTTTACAGAAGAAAAAAAAAAGCAGCCACAGACTGTTTGGTAAGTGAACGAGCATGAATATTTTTTCAATAAAACTTTTATTTACAGGAACAAGCAGGTCCTTACTTGACAACCAGCAGCTTTAAAAAATGCAGAAAACAGCACCCAACTGAAGCAAGCCACTTAGGTTCTCAGAAGATACACAACTCAGTAGGACAGTGAGCCCACCCATATACAGAGAGTAGGATCACTTTTAATCCAATTTTTTTTTGCCTCCAGGGTTATTGCTGAGACTCAGTGCCTGCACTATGAATCCACTGCTCCTGTGGCCATTTTTTCAATTTTTTGGATAGGACAGAGAGAAATTGAGAGGGGAGAGGAAGAGAGGTGGGGGGAGAAAGAGAACGAAAGACAGAGACCTACAGACCTGCTTTACTGCTAGTGAGGCCACCCCGCTGCAGGTGGGGAGCCAGGGGCTTCAACCAGGATCCTTGCACAGGTCCCTGCGCTTCCTACTATGTGTGCTTAACCTGATGCGCCACCGCCCGACCCCCTTAATCCAATTTCTGATCATCTTCCTCCTACCACTTGACAATTACTTATAAGCTGCAGCCCTTCTAACCACAGGGTGGCCTCAGTCTCCCATCCCTTCTCCAAACAGATTCATTCAGTTTAACTGGTTTCAGTTTCTTGTCTATTACAGAACCTGTTCAAAAGAAAATGTGTTTACTGGTCTGAGCTAATTCACAGACTTCATTGTTCCAACAGGGAGGTAGGTAGACCTTCTTAGTCCCTAAGGAATCAAAACAGGGGCATAAAAGAAAAAGGGGGGGGGGGTTTTCCAAGAAGAAAACAAAACAAACCCTAGCATTTAGACTGGGGGGGAGGGGGGAAGTGTGGGGAGATAAACTGGTAAAAGGTTATTTGTATCCTGTGGCTGGCATGTTGTTTCCAACACTTGAAAAAAAAAGGTATGGAACTGGACTCCTAAAACATGTATGGTTTTGCAAAATTGTTACCTCGATAGTAAAAATCTTTTTAAAGATTCCCACCCCAAAATATCAAGAATGACTGAGGGGTGGGGTCCTCAGAAACAGAAGCAATGTACTATATCTATTACAACCTCTATGTACAATAGCTACAGATAGGCTCTCAAAAAGACTGATTTAGCATAAGGTGTGATTTCAACTAGTTTAGAGACAAATTTTTAACATAAAAAAACTTATGAAAAATCTAATTCGGTATATTTCAACTCAGTTGAAAACAGCAAATGCTTCCCTGCTTAAAAAAAAAAAACTATGGATTTGAACAGAGTATACATGTGTATTATTCTTTATAATAAATGTAAAGGGTTTCCTAGGATATACCTTTAATGAGACATTACTGTGGCAGTGCCCACAGACTTCAGAATTAAGCCAAGGATTAAGTGTAGCTCATGGACTCTGAAGGAAGAAATCACAAAGTTCCCAAAGAATATGATGCTCTCAAAACTTAAGGGAGTTGGGCGGTAGCACAGTGGGTTAAGCGCACGTGGCGCAAAGCGCAAGGACCAGCATAAGGATCCTGGTTTGAGCCCCTGGCTCCCCACCTGCAGGGGAGTCGCTTCACAAGCAGTGATGCAGGTCTGCAGGTGTCTGTCTTTCTCTCCCCCTCTCTGTCTTCCCCTCCTCTCTCCATTTCTCTCTGTCCTAACTAACAACATGAATAACAACAACAATAACTACAACAATAAAGCAACAAGGGCAACAAAAGGGAATGAATAAATAAATATTTTAAAAAGAGAGAGAACTTAAAAGTCAAACCAGTTAGCTAAGAGTTCCTCTCATAAAGACTACATATGTATTTTAAAAATCCATATGAAGGAAGTCCTTATTTTAAATTGCCATTTATGAAGTTCACTCAAATCATATTTAAAGTCACTTCCCTGAACTTGCTTCTTTTTTCTCCTCTCCCTCTCTCTCTCTTCATCCCAATGTCTTTTTACTATTCAGAACTCTCCTCTGAGTAGCCATTCACTTATCTGCCTGGGAAACAATTCATTCTTCAAGACTCAATGTAAGCGCTATTATCATCTTTGAAGTCCTTCCTGGACTGCTAAAATTGCTCACTAGGATAATGGACTGCATTGTGCCACATGAGTCCCATCCCCACTAGACTGAAGGAAGCATCGGTTCTATGGTCTCTCTGACCCTCTCTCTGCCTTTTTCTGCCTCTCTTGTCTGTCTTTAAAAAAAAAAAAAACACTTCCTTCCCACTGGTTATCACTGTATATTCTGGTTAATGATAAGGTTTCAAATATTTGCTCCACAGTCATGGTGGTAGCTTTTAACAATAGACAGACATTAAAAGAGAATGGCCATGAAAGAGAGAAAGGGAGTGGGAGAGAAGAAAAAAAGAGTTAACTATTTCCTTTTACCAGGAATAGATGCTGAAGACTAGGATAACTAGTTCAGTGGGTAAAGTGTACATCCTGCTGTGTGTGCAGCCCTGGGTTCATTCAACTTCCAGGAAAGCACCAAAGGGACCTCCCTCCATGGATAGTGAAGCAGTATTTTGGTATCTTTCCCTTTCTTTTCTAAGTGTATAGAATTTAAAAAAAATGAGTCAAGGAGGCTACTTAATGATATCATACATGTGCAAGGCCGTTAATTCTTTCCCTAGTGCAGACAGAAAGGATGAATGTTATTATTTTTTTTAACACATGCTTCTTCAAAATCTGCATGGAGAATGCAATGAGATCTTTTTTGTCTGATTTATTTATATGATGATTTAAACAGAAGCTATCTTCCTTTCTTATGGGGCAGAGAGAATAAGAGATTAATTAGTATGTTACTTTTTTTAAGATTTATTTTGTTATTTTAATTATTTTTTATCTTTTTAATGAGAAAGACCTAAAGAGAGAGAAAGGTCAGGGACACTGCTCAGCTCTGGCTTATGGTGGTGCTGGGGACTGAAGCTGGGACCTCAGAGCCTAAGGCATGAGACTCTCCATAACCTTATGTTTTCTTCCCAACCCCAGTGCTTTATTCTTTAATGACCTCGGGATTCCCTAATATTTGGAAGGCCTTTGTACTCTTTTATTTAGGAGTTTGATCAATAGATTCCTTTGTAGAATCTTTTCCAAGTCTTTCTAGCATCACTAAATGCTTTAAAAGATTGGTCACCTGACTGATTTAAAAGAGCAAGAACCAGAGCATAACTCTAGCATACACAATGTCAAGGGCTAAACCCCGGCCCTCATGCCTGAGGGCCCAATACTTCATTCACTGTGCCACCTCCCAAGTCCTTTATGATTATTTTTTAATCTAATAGCTATTTTGCTATTTTCTGAATGATTTACAAGGCACTGCCATTATCTCTTCTATAAAATAAAATAGTCCCCAATTTCTACAATTAAATCAGTCATTTTTCACTGAACATGTTACTTGTTCAATGCTTTCGCTCACAGGACAGAACCCAGTTCGTAAGATACTATATGAACTAAATGAATCTACACATGTAATGAGCTTGAAATCCAAGCTGACACACATTTCACTCTATGTGTATTAGTTTCTGCTCTCCTTTGTACCCTTGTGTGCTCATCTGCTTTGAGTCCTCCAAAGGCATATTTATATTCAATACCTAGAATTTGTGAATATCGTCTTACTTTGAAAAGATAACCCTACAGATGTAATCAAGGATATTAAGAAAACAACCTGAATTCTCTAGGTGGCTCCTAAATGTAACCACAACTATCCTTATTAAGACACAGAACAGTAAGTAGGGCCTGAGAGATGAAGCAGTGGTGGCAGCACAGGACTTAAGAGCAAGAAGTCCAGTTCAACCCATGGCATGAATGTGTCAGAGCAATGCTCTGGTTCTCCTCCCTCGCTCTCCCTTGCTAATAAATCTTAAAAGGAGAGAGGAGGGGGGAGGGGGGGAGAGAGGAGGGGGGAGGGGAGAGGGGAGGGGAGGGGAGAGGAGGGGAAGGGGAGACAGGGAGGGAAAGGGGGGAGGGAGACATGCACCAGGAGATTAGACACAGGAAAGAGAAAAAAATCAATATGAACATGGAGGCAGAGATCATAATGAAGCAACCACAAACTCAGTTAATACCAGCAAGCCACCAGCCCCAAGAAAAGCTGAGAAAGCAATTCTTTTGGGTTCAGGTTTCTGGACTCTCTCACAGATAGAACTGTGAGAGAATACACATGTGTGTTGCGATTTCCCGGTAATTTGTCGTAGCAGTTACAATAAACCATACCCCAGGTAAAGTAGCATGCTCACAGGCTCCACAGGCTGCATGCACATGGGCAAATTTGAGAGGCCTCTCACTATTTGGCCTGACAGTCTTTATTAAGTGCTCTGCTTTAATATTTCAGTATCATTTCTTTCCTTCAGATAACTCACTTATTCTAATTTTTTCCTATTAATATATATGCTCAAGACAATCTTCTCACACACATGGCTTTGGCTAAATCCCACAGGCTCTCGTATATTTTGTTTGCCTTCATTTTCTGCCTTCATTTTTTTTGCCTTCATTTATTGCTTTTTTTTTAAGTTACACTTTTTTTTTGCCTCCAGGGTTATTGTTAGGGGGTGCCTGCACTACAAATCCACTGTTCCTGGAGGCCCTTTTCTCCCCCCTTTTGTTGCCCTTGTTGTCTATCGTTGTTGTTGTTAATATTATTGTTGTCATTGTCATTGGATAGGACAGACAGAAATGGAGAGAGGAGGGGAAGGCAGAGAGGAGGAGAGAAAGATAGACACCCACAGATCTGCTTCACCGCCTGTGAAGTGACTCACCTGCAGGTGGTGAGCCGGGGGCTCAAACCAGGGTCCTTACGCCGGTCCTTGCGTTTGGTGTCACGTGCACTTAACCCGCTGCTCTACCACCCAGCTCCCTAAAGTTAAACTCTTATCCGACCAGTAGTAAATGCAACTTACAATAACATATACTTTATTCACGTTTAGGTAGTTATAACTAATTAGTAAATACAAACTTGGTTAAAGGCTTACAGAACATGTTTTCTCTCCTTCCTTCCTATCTTTCTATCTTTCTTTCTTAATTACTTACTTACCAAAGCACGGCTTAACTGCTCTGTCTGTTTTACTTATTTACCAGAGCACTGCTCAACTGGTTTATGCTGGGGATTGAACCTGAGAGCTGACAGCCTCAGGCATGAAAGTCTTTTGCATACCCATTATGCTGTTTCCTCAGCCCTTTTCAATTCTTATTGCTCAAATGAATTCAAACTGAAGCACCATTTCTAGTATTCAGCTCCCAAAGGATAAACAATGAAGTTTAAACCTTTTTATTTTCTTTTTTGCTAACTGTTCCTGAGGTCTGTTATATAAGCTATGCTTTTCATAGGAAGCACAAAAGAGTAGGGAGTTAAGTTCTCCCACACCAGAGGAGATCACATTCTTTGGCAATCTCTCCAAATAAGCTGGCCCAAATTTCTATTCTCTGGCCCAGAAGTACTACTCTTATAATTTTCAAATTTTTCTAATATTTTGATAAAAAATTTCAATACAATAACATGTTATTTGTAAAGAAAATTACTGAGACTTGCTCCAAACTTTTTCACCTTATAGCACAACTTTATTTTCTACCACACAATTATAGTATCCTGTCTTCTGGAGTGAAGGGGGGGGAGAGAATGATGTAATTCTAATAAATAAAAAGAACTTAAAATACAGAGATTATTGATATTCACATTTACTCCTCACCCACAGTCCTTCTGAGCACCCTGTCTCAAACTGAAGGAGCCACAACCACTTTGTCATGGAAAAAAAAAAAAAAAAACGATCCTTACCAATCCCATTTCCAAACACATTTCTTTATTCTAAGGTTCATGGAAGAGTGAAAAGGAATTGTGTTCTTGACAAACACGGTTTTTGAAACTACAGCACTTAAGTAAATTGCTGAGGAAAACTAGATAAAGCAGAGCAGATCATTAACAATGAATATGCTTTTCCCTTAACAGGAACATTCTCTGGAATGGATTAACGTTTAAAAAAAAAACTAGAGTGTTATTAACTAAGATAATGTGGCTTAAGTTCCTATAAAATGTTTACTCACTATTTGCAGTGCTCAAGAAAACACAGAATTAAAAGAAAAAGACATAAACACTGGAGTTGAATTTTAAGGCAAAAGAGCTCATGAATGGTGTGAAGATTAGGAGTAAAAGAGAACCTCGACTCAGATTAACAACAGAGATATATGAGTAACTTTGGGAACAAGAAGGAGGAAAGGGAAAAAATGTCTTAGTCTTGGTGTAACAGAAAACAAAACTTATTTATACTTCTAGACAAAACAAATGAGAGAGAAATGTCACTTTTATCAGGGGGTTAAATATGTGCACTTTGATAAAGAGAGTTGTCAAATGTTACTTTTAGTACTTTCTGCTTAAATGCAGAGAGATTTATCTTAGGCTCAATAAAAAATTTAAATTGACTGTTAGGGTAGATTGCTGAAAAGTCACCTTAAAAGAGGCAGAAAAACAGAAAAAGGCAGAAGGTACAATTTTCCAATAAGGCTACTAAATCCATAATCCAAATAAACCAGACAGTCAAAATGTTACTATGAATTGAGGCCAAGGGCTAGCCCCACCTCAGATGTTACTCAATGCAAATAGCAAAAATGTTACCAGCTCTCTCCAACTGCATATTTTGATAATCAATATATAGATTCATCAGTATAAACCCCCGAGATCAAAAAGTTGTCATGGTATTTAAAAACTAATACAGTAAAATGTTTCCTTTGCCAAAGGCCAAGTTTTCCCAATATAAGGAAATGCAAATTCTCAGTAAACACCGATTTACTCCATGTAATGGATACACAATTTAGATCACAATGGTCTGCAAAATCATTAAAAATGCAAACTTCTAGAATCTACACTGGTTCTAATATTTGCACTGTTAACAACTTGTAAGTAACTTTTTAAGAGTACGACTTAATCATTGCCCTGTGTAGAATTTGCAATGATAAAATATTTATATAAATTGTGTTTGTTTTAATGGCTATCTGCTAATCAAAATTGAACCAAATGTATAACAGTTCTCGAACTGAACTACACAGTGGGATTATCTATGAAACTTTTAATATATACCAAAGCCCAGGCACCACCAACTAAACCAGATTCTCTCAGAACAGGATGATAGAACATCCTTATTTATTAAAAACTTCCCAGGCTGCAATATTCTTGCTTTTAGGTTCATGACTGGTCAACAATTTCTGCTTTATGTCTTAACTCTTTTTTTCAACCACCAGATTCCAGATGCTACTAGTATACCAATCTGACTTCCCTGAGCAGAGGACCTCACCAATGTGTCCTGGAGTCCCGCCTCCCCAGAGCCCTGCCCCACTAAGGAAAGAGAGAGTATGGGGTCAACCTACCAACACCTATGTCAGCAGAGAAGCAATTACAGAAGCCAGACCCCCCACCTTCTGCACCCCATAAA
The DNA here is from genome assembly GCF_950295315.1 of Erinaceus europaeus. Classification (NCBI taxonomy): domain Eukaryota; kingdom Metazoa; phylum Chordata; class Mammalia; order Eulipotyphla; family Erinaceidae; genus Erinaceus; species Erinaceus europaeus. Next base: position 27,916,503 of record NC_080181.1, read on the forward strand.
GATCCTAGGTCCATACTCCCAGAGGTATAAAGAACAGGAAAGCTATCAACGACATGGGATGGGATATGGAGTTTTGGTGGTGGGAATTGCGTGGACTTGTACCCCTCTTATCCTATGGTCTTGTCAATATTTCCATTTTATAAATAAATTTAAAAAAAACTCCCAGGTCTTTGAATATGAGGTCATGTTTAAAAACATGTCGGTCAGGTGGTAGCACAGCAGGTTAAGTGCACGTGGCACAAAGGACAAGGACCAGCATAAGGAACCCGGTTCAAGCCCCTAGCTCCCCACCTGCAGGGGAGTCACTTCACAAGCGGTGAAGCAGGTCTGCAGGTGTCTCTCTTTCTCTCCCCCTCTGTCTTCCCCTCCTCTATTTCTCTCTGTCCTATCAACAACAATAATAACTACAATAACAAAACAACAAGGGCAACAAAAGGGAATAAATAAATACTAAATAAAATAAGAACAGACTCAAATAATACTATACATTCTAATTAGGGAAAAATTGTATGGAAAAATTAATCTCTAGAAACTGAAAACACTGGTGTTTCAGACACAAACTTGTAGGATATAAATAAAGTTGAAAAGTTACATTGCTTATTTTAAACTCTATGTAGAATGATGAAGTCTTAATTTAAGGAGTCACAAGTTTTGATTTAGAACAGTTTTAAATGGCATTCGAAAGAAAATCACCATATAAAATTTAATTGAAGGATGTAATTTTAATGTCAAGAATACATCACAAACTTCCAAGTGTTAATGAACAAAAACATACTTAAGAGACAAGAACATTCTGTGAACTATGCTACCTCCTAAGACCCCACTAAAACCGAAATAAACAAGTTTTATGATTGTAGTTACTGGGTGTGCACATATTTTTATGATACAAGTCATGAAGAGCAGAAATGGGAGGAACAAACCCAGAAGCCCTGCACTCCTCCCAGTGGTTAATTCTGCAAAGATGAACAGCAAAGTGCAGCTGGTAGATCAGGCATGCTTGGGGTGCTATGGCCATAAACAATTCCTGTACTAGATATCTAGAAAGGTGATGTCAATGGAGTAAAAATTCCTCATTTGCTTATAGGCCCTTTAAATACTATAAGCTGACTCATTAGCTAACTGAATAAAGTCTTTAATCTGTAGTTATCTGCGCAATAGAAGAGAGTTTTGTTTGTTTCTCCAGGTTTCCAGCCATGGGACAAGGCAACATACAACTGAGCGCCAAGGCACAGAAGTGACATAACAACTAGTCAAATATTCACACTAGCGGGGAAGAAGAGCTGGGAGGCTGACAGGTGGCAGGAATGCTAGTGGGAAAAGCAAAACTGATTCTATACTTCAGATTTAATCTTGGCACCATTTAGAAAACAAAATGGATAAGAAATGTCCTTATTTGTATAAATTCAGACTTTTTATTGACATTTGAAAAAGTCTAAAATAGGTACTAGTTTAAATATCAAACATTAATTTGGAAAACAGTGAAAAGAGTAAAAGACGTGATTCAGAGCAAAATGAAAAAATAAATTCAACTATCCTGTTCAAGACAAAACAGGTTTCTAGATGCCAAGAATCTCTCACAGAGAAAGAATCAAAGCAATCTTCTTCTTCTAGCGTTTGCCCTTCTTCCGTAGCCAGTCAACAGCATCAGGTTGAGCCTGATGTAAAGTTTCGAGACCTCCTTTGAATCTGGAGAGGTGGCAGTCGTTGACTATGTGGGTCATAGTCTGTCTGTAGCCGCAGGGGCAGTTCGGGTTGTCTCTGGCTCCCCAGCAATGGAACATAGCGGCGCACCGGCCATGGCCTGTTCGATAGCGATTGAGGAGGGCCCAATCATAACGTGCTAGGTCAAAGCCGGGTTGACGCCTGCAGGGGTCTGTGATGAGGTGTTTGTTCTTGACCTCAGCTGACTGCCAACTCTGTTTCCAAGAGATTGGAACAAAGAAGTTCAGTTCAAAGCAATTAAGCAAGAAGTCAAATAAGGCCTACCATGTACAACAGAAACAAAGTTTCAGGGAGATAAAGAATTGATTGGCCATTAGCCTGTATTTTCAATACCAGACACTTTAGTATAGATAGAAAAAGATGTCGTCAACTCATTTATTAGCTTTCAGTGAGAACAAGAGCATAAAGCCGACAGGCTTCATGGTGATGGTGAAGTGATAATTACCAAAGTAACACCAGTCAGATCATAACGCACTATGAAAACAATATGAATGAACTCTCTGGTAATTCACGGTGTTTGGTAGTATAAAGTTTTATTAGTGAATTGATATCTTAAAAGATTTACTAATTAGATTATTATAAACATGATTTCAGAAAAATATATATTTAGAATAAAATTATTTTCCCAAAATAATCAAACATATATAGGATATGTATGAATTTAATAATTTACTTATTTTGGATAGAGACAGAGTTGAGAGGGGAAGAGGAGATAGAGAGGGAGAGAGAGAGGCACCTGCTGCACTGCTTCATTTGTGGAGCTTCCCCTCCTGTACGTGGGGACCAGGGGCTTGAACTTGGGTCCTTGCACACTGTAAGTATTAACTTCTTGGTTTTATAAAATAAAGGCTCTTAATTATATATTTCTTTAACTCAACTTCTGCATTATTTCTAAAGTCTCCATTAGCCACTAGCCTCACATAGAATGATGCATATTGACAGAAGGCCTTAGGTTATCCTGTAAATGAACAGATGTAAACTATAATTATGGCAATAGTCACATGTAGATGGCAATTGGAGAAGGGGGTATTAATTTAATCTAAGTAATTTTCCAGGAATCATGTTCATACTAATTTAGTTTGTAAATCTTTTAAGAAAGTAGTTTTGCTAATTAAAGTCCCACTATTGAGCCAATATTAAACACTCTGAATTGCTAAATAGCCCCTTCATTCTGCTTTTCATAGTGCTATGACAAAATCTACCCACCACCACCACTACCACCGTAAAGCAACCCCAATCACTGCCACATTCTATACAAATACAAAGTGCATAAAGGGAGGCTAAAGCATTGAACTCTCAAGCAAGAGACCCAAGTTCAGTCCTGAGCACTACCATGAGCCAGTGATACTGTGATGTTTCCTCTCTCTCTCCCCCCCCCCCTGTCTGTCTCTCTCCTTCCATCCAAACAAATAAATAAAATGCAAACTGGAGGCTATAGTGGCAGCAAGAACACAAGGGATGGTCTAGTGAAGAGGTAGCAGTGAAGTGACAAAAAAAGAATCTTAATGTTTTGAAAGAAAAAGTCAGTAAAATATTACAACCTGTATCATCTTGGCTAGAACATGCAGACAGCAAGCAATGTAATATTTTCTGCTGAAGACTGATAGAAGCTTGTTGCTGCTAAAGAATGGGAGCATCAGGTGACACTCCTATGAAAGAAGTGACTGCGGTAACACAGAAGCTGGGGACATGAACCTAGTGTTTAACAACTGCAATGCTTGGCCATCAGATTATTTTATAAAAATGTATTTTAAATAAAATGCTTTTTCCTCCAAATTGCACAGTGCCTATCTTTGAGTTGCTACTTCAGATGCTACTGGACAATGTAACTGGTTTGGGGACCTAGAGAAAAACGGGGAGAGTTTCCTCTTCTCTAAATAATTTGAACAGAAACTATAACAAATATGGAATATCAGATTAATTCAACTTCTAAAATGTAAAACTAGTATTCACTAACAAAAAATGTCATAGCACTTTGTAATTTCATATTGTTCTTGTACAAATACTCTACTACTGTTGCTTTCAGTTAAATCCTCAGGGATTGTTATAAGACAAGTTTGTAAGAACTATGGAAGTTTGGGGAGGCTGGGTTTGGGCACAGAACTGTGGTGGTGGGTGTGATGTGGAACTACACTCCTGTAATCTTATAAGCTTAAGGACCTTATTTTTCAGTTCTATTAGTGATTTAGTATTGATTTACAAAATTACATGTCAGCAGGGGTATGATTCCACACCGTTGCCACCACCAGAGTTCTGAATCCCCAGTCCCTCCATTGCAAGCCACAACAGCTCCCCTAAGGTTGCAGACATGGGCTGTGATCTCTACAACTATCTGTCTATATTTGTACATAATTGCCCCATTTTTCTGCCAGGTCCAGTCCTCTCTTCCCCTTCCAAGCCATTCATGACACCATTACTACATCCAAATATCCCTCTCTTTTTCCTCCTCTCTCTCTGGGTCCTATTGGAAATGAGTTCAGAGCCCTCTTACCCTCTTCCTCATATTGCTTCTCCCCCACCAAAATTGTTTTGGGGGTGCTAAAGCAATATCTGGCTTCTCCACTGGACATGGGCATTGACAGGCTGATCCAACCCCTCAGCCTGTTTCTATCTTTCCCTAGTGGGGTAGCTGAATCTAGGTGAAGGGTCAGGTGGTGGCACATGAAATAAAGCGTACCCATTACCACATGTGAGGACCCAGATCCTAATGCCTGGTCCCCACCTGCAGGGGACAGAAGTTTCAGGTGCAGTGGAACAATGCTGCAGTTTTTTTCCTTTTCCTCTCTATTTCTCTCTCCTTATATCTCTCACTCCTATTAAAAAAAAAAGAAGAAGAAAAGAAAAAGGAACAAATGACCAGCAGGAGTGGTGGAGTCTTGCACGAAACCCCAGTGATAACCCTGGAGGCAGAAAGAAAGAAAGAAAGAAAGAAAGAAAGAAAGAAAGAAAGAAAGAAAGAAAGAAAGAGAGAGAGAGAGAGGGAGGAAGGGAGGGAAAAGAAGGAAGGAAGGAAGGAAGGAAGGAATGGAGGAGAGGAAAGAAGGAAAAATAAAAGTTAAAAAAAGGAAATCCTTGGGGTCAGGGGATAGCTCACCTGGTAAAACATGCACCATAGCATGCACAAGTTTCTGGACTTGAGCCCTGGCACCATATGAGAGCACCATGGATAATACTAGGGAAGCTCCATCGGTGGTGGAACTGCCATGTGATGCCAGAGGTCAAACCCTAATCTGGTAAACAGAGCAGGAGCTCTACCAGGTGAGTAATCTGTTGACTTTGAATAACATTTCTACGTTCAAGAGAAAAAGCAGGGGAGAAATATGATTATTCAAGCTGTATCTGGCAGATATTTCTTTTGAAGAAAAATTGAACTTATCACTTTCAAGGAAAACAAATGTCATTATCTGTGGCAAAGGATAAAAGTTCGAACTTCCCAGCGAAGTTTGGGCTTTTAAATTATTATATCTAACACTGAGAGTCTGACAGCTCCTCTGATGAGATTAGTGATGATTTTAATGCATGATCCCATGAGGACAAAATTAAGGTGTCAGCCAGGCTTGAATTTCATCTGTCAGTGCAGGGGGGTGGGGGTGGGAATTGCTTCCAAGCTCACTAAGAAAGATGGCCAGATTCAGTTCCTTGTACTCATATGAAATTCCCATTTCAACGTCTATCCAGAAGGCAGAGGAGATAGCATAATGGTTACGCAGAAAGATTTCCATGCTTCGTGCTCTGAGATCTCAGATTCAATCCCTGATACCAACATGAGCTTTGGATCTGTTAAACTATGCTCTGGTAAAAAGAAAGAGGGGCTGTATACTCAGTCAAGGCTTACCCTCAACTTTTAGAAAACACATTCCTCTTCATACTTTTGTCTTCTTTTTTATTTTTATTTTTTAATATTTATTTTATTTATTCCCTTTTGTTTTTCTTGTTGTTGGTGTTATTGATGTCATTGTTGCATAGGACAGAGAGAAATGGAGAGAGGAGGGGAAGACAGAGAGGGGGAGAGAAAGATAGACACCTGCAGACCTGCTTCACCACCTGGAAGCGACTCCCCTGCAGGTGGGGAGCCGGGGTCTCTAACTGGGATCCTTACACAGATCCTTGCACTTTGCACCACGTGCGCTTAACCCGCTGTGCTACTGCCTGACCCCCATCCCCCCCCCTCTTTCTCTGTCTCCCTCTCTCTCTCTCTTCCTACTTCTCTATGTCTATCTCCCTTTTCTCCGTCAAGTTCTGTCTCTATCCAAAATAAATAAATAAATAGTATTTTTTAAAAGTGATAAAAATAAAATCTAAACTTAAAAAAGAAGATGCTTTTATGTCCAGCTTTTTCCTTCTGCTACCTGTTTAATAACTGCTGGTGTTCACCCTTCTCTTCAGTGCAAGCATCTGCAATGCATAACCCCACTTTACAGAACAGGAAACAAGATTCTAGCTTTTAATGTCTTATAAAACAGCATGTGTGGCCAACCACTTTATATCTGTATCTGTGAAAATCAAAGACTGATAAGGCATTTTCACAGATAAGACACACCTTATGTAAGTAGATCACAGCAGCAATCATTAGTCACCATTGAGCAAATCACTCATCCTAAGCAAACACTGTTTCAAAGAGGCACGATGTTATTTCCCCCGTTACTGTTTTTCACAACTCTAGATTTGTGTGCAATTCTTTTCTTCCCAAGGTACTTCTAGTACAGTAACTTCTAGCAAAACCTGAACGAGCAAACTATGAGAAGAACCCACTGTTTGCATTTACAGTTGCACAGATCTTAGTTAATGGCAATCTGCAAAACTGAAACAAAACATTTGGTTTTCAATAACACAGCTTTCAAATTAACTGCCCCTTAAGTTCTTTCCTGCATATTTATTCCATTTTCCTTTTTTTATTTTTTTAATATTTATTTATTCCCTTTTGTTGCCCTTGTTGTTTTATCATTGTAGTTATTATTGTTGTTGGATAGGACAGAGAAATGGAGAGAGGAGGGGGAAGACAGAGAGGGGGAGAGAAAGATAGACACCTGTAGACCTGCTTCACTGCCTATGAAGCGACTCCCCTGCAGGTGGGGAGCCGGAGGCTCGAACCGGGGTCCTTAAGCCAGTCCTTGAGCTTTGCACTACGTGCGCTTAACCCACTGGGCTACCACCCGACTCTCCTATTCCATTTTCTATTCATTGACTCTTTAATCACATTTTTTCTCTACACAACTAGAGAAAAGAGGAAAGGTATCAAGAAGGTGTCAAAGGAACTTTCAAGGTAAAGTATTCCCATAGGCTATTGCCAGAACAGTGTCATTATGTGAAACAAACTGAAAAGAACTGGATATTTTCTAATCAACCACTGTGTACATCTTATTGCCTTCTTAATTCATATTCAGAGGACTCAGGAGAAATAATGTTTTTCCTTTTGTTGCCTCTTGGCTCATTAAAACATACATTGCATAGGATGAAGCTAGTTATCTCACCAGTTAGATTCAAGACTAAAAAGCGTCTGAGGAATAAAATCACACCATACAATCCTAGCCATAAATAGCCTGCAGAAACATTAAAAAAAAATTATCTAATAAAGTTAGCATCTGCAACTTGAAATTTTCAATATGTAATTTCATTTTACTGAGCCATACCGAGCATTTGGCTCCCACTAACATCAATGAGATGGACTAAGAACATCCACAGTCCAGTGGTTAAGTGCAGTTGCTGTTCTTTAAAAACAAACATTTGAGGGGGGCGGGCGGTAGGAGAACAGGTTAAGCGCACATGGTGCAAAGCGCAGGGACTGGCATAAGGATCCCAGTTCGAGCCCCCGCCTGCAGGGGGTCTCTTCACAAGTGGTGAAGCAAGTCTGCAGGTCTTTCCCCTGTCTTCCCTTCCCCTCTCAATTTCTCTCGGTCCTATCCAACAACAACGACAGTAATGACAACAACGGTAAACAAAAAGGCGAAAAAAATGGCCCCAGGAGCAGTGGATTCCTACTGCAGGCACCGAGCCCCAGCAATAACCCTGGAGGCAAAAAAAAAATATGAGGAAAATGTTAATCATTAGAAGCAATGAAAAATTGTAATCTTTAAAAGTAAAAAGTCCATTCTCATACTAATCAATTTTACTATTCTATTAAATATTCATGGAAAAATACTCATTTTAATTAATTTAATAAAATACAGAGGGAAAGATAAACAGAGAGAGGAAAAGCGACCAGACCACTGCTCAGCTCTGGCTTATGGTGGTGGTGCTGGGGATTGAACCTGGGACTTCAGAACCTCAGGCATAAAAGTCTTTTGCAAAACTATTATGCCATTTCCCCAGCTCCAATTCTACTAATAAAATACTAAACTAACTGACTTATTTTCATGACAATTGAATGGATTCCATGTCAGCTAATATTTCCCATTACCTTTGTAAAAGCAGAAGAAAAAACCAACTATCAAAATATAAAAACATAAGCACTCCCCAGTTCATTTGCATGATGACATTTCTGACAACCCACTATACAGAATTATGATGCACTGCCTACCATTTACCATGTACTACTGAAGTACCCTTTTATTGAATTTCTGTGGCAGGCCTATATGCATGTAACATTACACTCATTTTATTCACTAGAAAAACAGATTCAAGGAGAATTAACTTATTCAGAATCACAATATTAATAAGAAATCATTCAAATTTAAATACTGCAAATCCTGCAGCTACTGGGGGTAGTCTAGCTGGCAGAGCACAGAACTTGCATGTGTGAGGCCCCAGATATAAAGCCTGGTACCACACATCCTAGAGCTGCGCCCTTGTCTGTATCTTTCCTTCATAAAATTAGCCAGTGAAGTATTTTTAAATATGACAAGACAACTAAACCCTTGTTTTATGCACTAAGGCATGCTGCTTGTTCTCTTGACTGTTGAAGTTCAGTATCATGCTCTGAGATTTGGAACTTTTGTTCCAGTCTAGATTTGTATCAAGGTTGGAAATTTCTAAACAGATACTGCGAGGAGTAAAAATAAACTAATTCTGAAAACACACACAAGATTATGGTCACGCTGTTAATTAGGCTGATAAAATCCATTAACCTCTGGCTAGGGAGATAATTCAGCAGAGAGTTATTAGTACAAGAGTGCAAGTCCAAGGCCCCAGGTTTGTTCCTCACTACTGCCTGTGTCAGAAGTGAGAGGTAATCTGGTCTGTCTCTCTCTTCCTGTCTAATTCTCAAAATATTTTTTTAAATCAGTCAACTACCTTAATAAGTTCATAAGAATCAAAATATGTTTGTCAGTTCTCAAATTTAGCATAACTATGTCATAAGAAAAATAATTTATAACTATATGTAAAGTAACTGCTATTAAATCACTAATAAAAATAAATAAATAGAAAGCATCTGCAAGAGAATATATTTTCTGTATCATTAAATACCATTTCAAGTAAAAGCTGCTTAAAAATAAAATAATCCTGGTGTTCTGAAGTCCTTCTCTTTAAATATCTCATGTTTTTCACTGGCCTGCTCTTGTACACAGGTGAGAATAAGTATCATTAAAATAGTCCGTCTCACATTTGAAGAAATGTTAAGTCTCTTTGTTTGTAAAGCATTTCATTCATTAAACAAATATTTACCAACCATTTATTATGTTCTAGATGGCAAGAATAGTTCAGAAAACAAAACCCCTGCCTCGGAGTTTACTTTCTAGTGGGAAAGACAAATATTCCTAAGCGATGTATTGTTGGGTAGTGGGAAGTACTTTAGGCATATAACAGGAAGTGGAGAACACCCAGTAGCTGCTGCTTCACATAGGTCATTAGACAGGGTCTCTATGAGGAGATAACCTCTGACCAGAGCTCTGAAAAGGACTGAGTGAATCAGGTGCAGAGCCACTCTCAAGGGAGAGGGAGCTACAAGACCATGGTGAAAGAGCAGCTTAACTTCAAGGTTAGTATAATGCTAATTAGGTGAATAGAGTAACAGGAAAAAAGGCTCCTTTTAGGAGGACCACAACAACTAGGGCTTTTCAAGCTACTGGAAGAACCCCTGATAGAAAGGGAGTAGGAGATTTTTGCAAAAGAGGAAAGTGACTGTGCTATATAAAAGCTGTATATAAAATGCCTTTATGTAAGAAGGCCTGGCTTGGCTTACAGCACTACATATGATTAAAAGGTGAACAGTCTGTCTGTCTCTCTCATAAAAATAATCTTTAAAAAGTAGAGTACTACTTAGCTGTTTAAAATGATAAATTCACCTTCTTTACTTCATCTTAGATGGAATTTAAAGGCATCATATGAAGTGAAATAAGCCTGAAAGAGAAGGATGAATATGGGATGATCTCACTCATGGACAGAAGTTGAGAAATAAGAACAGAAAAGAGAAACACAAAGTAGAACTTGGACTCGAGTTGGCATACTGCACCAACATAAATGACTGGGGGTGGAGGGGGAGGGTGGGACAGACTTTCAGGTCCTGGTGCATGATGGTGGAGAAGGACCTAATCAGGGGGTTACAGTGTTTTGCAGAAAACTGAGAAATGTTACACATGTACCAACAACTGTACTGTTTACTATAAACCAATAATCACAATTAAATTTTTTTAATAAGCTAGCCATTATATAAGACTAATCCTGAACAGGCACAAATCAAATAAGGAGACCAACTTGGTACTGTTCGTTGGTCCACTCAATGAGGTAATGGTTATTTAGACAACTAAAATGAAGCAAAGGAGGGAGTAAGAAATTGAACAATTCAAGATAGATTATGAAGGCAAGGACCACACAGTTTAATTACATAGTAGATGTAAGTCAGAGAAAAAATAGATTCACAGTTGACTAGGTGAAGAAGTATGAGAAATACGTCCAATGGAATACTACTCTGCAATTTAAAAGATGCTACTGTGCTCTTTAGGGAAAAAATGGATGGAGTTAGAGATTAGTGTACTTAGTGAAGTAAACAAGTAAAAGACAACTACTGGATGTTTTTGCTCAGAATGTAGAATACAAAGAATTGAAACATATGAAGTTGGAGGGAGAAAAAAAGGTAACTGAGGGCTGGCAGTGGTACACCTGATTGAGTACTCCCTACTATGCCCAAAGACCCCAATTTAAGCCAATCCCAACCTGCAGGAGGGTAAGCTTCATAAGCAGTGAAACAGAGCTGCAGGTGTCTCTCTTTCTCACCCCCCTCTTCTCTTCTCCTCTCAATTTCTCTGTCTCGAGCCAATAAATATAAAAATATAATTGTTTAATTTAAAAAGACAGCTAAAATGTCTATAAGACTGTGGGAACTAATATAGATACCGTTAGGGAGTCACAGAACTTTTGGTACAGTGTGGAACTATGCCCATCCGATCTTACAATCTTGGAAACCATTATTAAATCACTAATTTAAAAAGAGAGAGAGAGCAAAAGCAAGAGAGAGAGAGAGAGAGAGAGAGAGGTTCTCACAATTTACTAGACTGTAGAGATTTTCCTGTACTGATTTTCCTATTTCCTGAGTGCACTTCTACCTCTACCCTTTGCTGTTTCCCAGAATCATATCCATCTACAACTAAGATCATCTGGTGAAGCATTTACCCACAAATTAAAGCACTCCACTGCATCTTAAGAAGTAATGAGCATGCCACTGCATATGGTTATTTATTCATCAGTTCTCAGAGGTCCCGTGGATGATCAGATTGCCAAGACTGACAGCCAGATAGTGTCACAGGCAGAAGACTCCAAAGTTCATTGTCCTTCTCACCATGATGCTAAACATCTCTCAGTTCACCCAGGATAACCCCCAAAAATACAAGTTGAATGACACTAATAAGTTCCTGCTCGAGTAAAACACCTCCAAAGTAAGATCCAAATTCCTTCTCCTGTTAGCCTTAGCACCATCTCTAATGAACTGTATTCACATCCCCCATCATTGCCAATACAGACTAGCAGTCATTTTCCAAGTATGTTTTATGCTAGTCCATCTGGGGCTATTCTCACTTTATTCCATCAAACCATTCTTGATCTGCTGAAACCAAGAAATCTCTCTGAAATCCTACTCACATGCCAATCTTCATGAAACTCTTCCAAAAATCTACCACTATACACACACACTTCCAATTTTGAAGAGCCAGATATTCCCAACTGGAGATTCCACAGCATTTTGCAGATTCCCAGGCATCTGTCACTCTGTCTTGTTTATACACATTTCTTCTCACACCTTTCAGACTCCAAATTCCAAGACGGGGATTGCTGTTTATAATCTCCATTTTCTGCACATGAAATGTTTATTGAATTAAATTTGGGCATAGAACTTAAGTTTTTAAAGATGTGAGTCCCCAGTTGCCAATTACACTTGTTGAGCAATGATTGTATCTTTCAATATGACTCTCAGAAAACCAAACCCCACCAACTGGTTAAAGAAGCGAATTTCTCAAGTGTAAGTGTTATCCCCTTTCACTTTCTAGCTGAGCATGATTTGTCGACGAAATTAAACTCCTCCCTATGCAGACGTGAGTATAGAGCAGCATCATACAAGAAGAAATATCTGAACATCATTAAGTTCATGAGATGTTCTTTACAGATTTAACTTTTATGTTTTCTATTATTTATGCATGAGCACTACACTCTCTAAAATACAGCCTAGCAATATGGTCTGTTTGTTGATTTTCAATAGAGACAGAGTGAAAGATGACAACACAAATGCTTCCTTCAATGCAATGGGGTTCAAACCTGGGTTACACATATGGCAAAGCAATGTACTTATCCAACAGAGCAATTTCCTTGTACAGCAACACAGTTTAAAGAAAAGATACTACAAATACTACACCAGTAGCCCCTGGGCATAAATCAATAGAAAAATCTCTGCAAACAAAGGGATCAGTTTTTAAAGAAAAGAACTGCAGGTGAGAGAGGTGGCTCAATGGACGAGCAGAGGGCTTACAGGAATGAGGGCCCACAGTCTGATCTCTAGCACTGCACTTGTACTGTTCTCTGGTTCTCCCTCGTTCTCATTAAGTATAGCTTTTTTTCTTCTTTTTTAGGACACGAATTGCAGGCTGTATCCCAACTCCCTCTGCACTGGAAGAAGCTTCAGTACTGTCCATGTTTTTTTTTTAATATGCAAATTATTTATTTTTATTTTTTTATATTTTTATATTACAGAATTACATGTCGACAGGGGTTTGAATCCACACCATTCCCACCACCAGAGTTCTGAATCTTCACTCTCCCCACTGCAATCCACCACAGTTCCCCTAAGGTTGTAGCCATGGGCCAACCATTTTCCCTACAACTATCTGTCCACATTTATATATAGTTGCCCCTTCTTTTTCTGATTCAATCCTCTCTTTCCCTCTAAGCCACTCATGACATCATAACTACCTCCATATGTCCCTCTCCTTTTCCTTCTCTCTCTCCGGGTGCTGCTGGAGCTGGAGTGCAGAGTCCTCGTATCTTTATCTTATCATCTCTTCCCTACTAGGAGTATGGGTCAAGGTTGTTTATGGGGAGCAGAAGGTAGGAGTTCTGACTTCTGTAGCTGCTTCTCTGCTGAGCATGGGTGTTGACAGGTCGATCCATACCCCCAGCCTGTTACTATCTTTCCCTAGTGGACCAGAGCTCTGGAGATGTGAGGGTCCAGGACGCATTGGTGAGGTCATCTGCCCAGAGAAGTCGGGGTGGAGTCATGGTAGCATCTGCAGCCTGGTGTCTGGTAGGTGGCATGTCATGTCTTTCTTTATAGAGAGAGACTTTCTATCTAGAAAAAGCCAGCACAGAGCAGTGAAGCCCAATCAGAGAGGAAGAGCAGGAGCAGGAGACAAGAAGTGCAATGTGCAATGTCAGCAGTGTAATTTTTTTTAAATACTACCGAATTTTACATTGATAAAACAAATTAACCTCAAATACTACCTAAACTAAGTGTTAGCAGAAGTTAGCTATTTATTTTATTTTATTTATTTATTAATGAGAAAGATAGGAGAGAGAGGAAGAACCAGACATCACTCTGGTACATGTGCTACTGGGGATTGAACTCAGGTCCTCATGCTTGAGAGTCCAGTGCCTTAGCCACTGTGCCACCTCCCGGACCACAAAGTTAGCTATTCTTTAAGTAAAAGAACAGAAGAATTTTTTTTCTCTTGCACTTTAAATGCCTCCTCTAAAGAATAGCAAGGAATACAGAATCATCTTCCATGTAGCATACCACAGCTCCACTTGGCAACCTGAAGCCAACTAATCCCATCACACATCACAATCCTGTCAACTCGTATGATCGCTGCTCCAGAGTGAGTCCCACTCTTCTTAATCCTCCATCTTTCTTTCACGGGTAAGGGCCTAGTAGTTGACCATCTGCTTACCTTCTCATCGTTCTCCAGTGATCCTTCAGGAAGTTTGTCCCCTTCTAAATAATGTCCCTGTACCCTCAACCTCTTCAGAGAGCAACACCCCCTGGCCTCAGGGGTTACTAGAGAGAAGTTTCTTGGTGAGGCTACAGTGATTTAGTACAACAGTTTTTAATGCAGACTGGAGTAAATTACCTGAGATTGTAACGAGCTATGTGAATTCAGGAAGCTGGAGTCAAACTGAACTACTTATTCTTCCACAGACACACCCCATATTCCCTCCCTCTGCATATTATTATTGGAATGACATTCCCATAACCATTTTATTCAACCATCAGCAGATCCATCACAAGGCATTTCCTTTGCTGAAAGTTTTCCTTGTTTCAGGGGTTTTCATTTCCACAAGCATCACACTACTTGCAGTCTTCATTATCTATGTTCTCAAATACCCTTAATGATCAAGATAACAAACATGCTCAAAATAAACCATAAAACAAGGCACAAAATAGGTGAGTACCAAGTGGTTTGGGGCTATATTAATGGGGAAAAAAAATTAACTAGTCTTCCACTTCCCATCTCTCTTCCTCTACACCAAGTCTTTTTGCAGTTGTTCAGTCTCTCTAAAGAGAGGGCCAGGGCTTGTTCGCAGGTAGATCTTCCTGGGCGGAAACCAGCTTGGGCGGGTGATAGGAATTTCTCTGTAAGATGAGAGATACGTGACAGAAGCAGCCTCTCAAGGAGTTTGAAAATGGATTCCAGAAGAATACATTGAAAATGGATTCCAGAAGAATTTAAAGACGGGTGCTGTCTTTGTTGATCTCACAGTAGCCTATGACACGGTCTGGCACCGTGGTCTCCTAGTCAAGATCTCAAGATGCCTGCCTCCATGGGTGGCCAACACTATATCGTTTCTTCTCCAAAACAGAAGATTCCGGGTGCATGTGGGTGACAAGTCTAGCAGATGGAGTCTTGTCTCAAGTGGCCTCCCCCAGGGCTCTGTTCTGGCTCCTACGCTATTTAATATTTACATCAATGACCTCCCAGAAACTTCTTCAAGGAAGTTCATCTACGCCGATGACATCTGCTGTGCAACTCAGGCATCCAAGTTTGACATCCTCGAGGAAACACTCACAAAAGACATGTCTCTGATATCTGATTACTGTAAAAAATGGCGACTAATCCCTAGCACTGCAAAAACGGTATCATCTGTTTTCCATCTACACCATGCCTCGGCCTCGCGTGAGCTTAATGTGCAGCTTGACGATACGAGAATCTGCATGAAGCCCAGCCAGTCTACCTTGGCGTTACTCTCGATCGCACTCTGTCATTTCACGAACATCTCATAAAAACTGCAGCAAAGGTGGGTGTGAAGAATAACATCATTGCAAGACTGGCCAGCTCCTCATGGGGCGCGAGCGCTTCCACACTACGATCATCATCTCTGGCATTATGCTATTCCACTGCAGAATACTGTGCCCCAGTATGGTTCCATAGCCCCCATGTCCACTTGTTCGATTCCAAATTATATTCCTCCATGAGGATAATTTCTGGAACCATCCGTTCCACCCCGGTTCCATGGCTGCCGGTTCTTAGCAACATCGCCCCGCCAGATATCCGTCGGGATGCGGCATCATCTAAGTTCATTTCCCACGTCTACACTCGACCGGACCTGCCAATATACGCGGATATCTTCGCCCACCCTGTCCAACGCTTGATGTCTCGTCACCCAATCTGGTCCCCTACGCCTACACTGAACTTCTCTGTTCCAGTCTCTTGGAAACAGAGTTGGCAGTCAGCTGAGGTCAAGAACAAACACCTCATCACAGACCCCTGCAAGCGTCAACCCGGCTTGGACCTAGCACGTTATGATTGGGCCCTCCTCAATCGCTATCGAACAGGCCATGGCCAGTGCGCTGCTATGTTCCATTGCTGGGGAGCCAGAGATGACCCGAACTGCCCCTGCGGCTACAGACTATGACCCACATAGTCAACGACTGCCACCTCTCCAGATTCAAAGGAGGTCTCGAAACTTTACATCAGGCTCAACCTGACGCTGCATATAGTCTGTTTCCCAGCTGGGTGCCTTTTCTCGTGTGCCCCAGGAAATATCATGTCTTAGAGTTCTGCCTCAAAACTCTTTCTACCCTTCAAATTTCAATGAAAAATCATCTTCTCCATTTCTATAAACACCAAATAATCTGTACTCTTTCCTGTATTAGTCATTAAATATTATTTTATAACTTTCATGTGTTACTATATCTAATCTGTGATTCAATTATTTACAAATATATTGTATATACCACCAAATGAATGTTAAGTTCCTTTTAACAAGAACCATAATTATTATTTACTTATCTCTTTGTACCTAGCACAGTATCTGCCATATTTAATTAGTCTTCAAGAAATGATATTTATACACAAATATTAAAATATATCAATAACAGTATTATTTAAGTGCTTTGTATATAAATTATAACAATTCACTCCTCAACAACTCTGGGAGAAAGGTGTTATTATCTCCATTTTATAGATAAGTTGAGACAGATAATTAACTTATTCAAGACTTATCACTATGATCTTCTTTGAAAGTATAATTCTGCAACAGCATCTTGTGTATATTAACTAGTTCCTTAAATCATTAATTATAATCTAAAAATTATAACATGGAGGTATAGTTCTGTTTTTTTTATAGCTTTCATACACTTATAAAATGTCTTCTGTTGCCACATACTCAAGTACAAGTATGTTTGAGTCCAGCCCCCAATACATTGGAAGAGGTTTCAGTGCTGCGGCCTCTGACACTCTCTGACCTTTTGTCTCTCTCTATCTGTAAAGAAAGAAAAAGCCATCCTGGAGCAAGGAAACCCAACGGTAACCAAAAAAGTTTACTGAAAGGATTAACCATTTTGTAAAGCCACCAATAACGAATTAATTTTACTGCCTTTTTGTCCATCTAGTACAGCAAAATTTTCCCCACGCTTAAGTATACAAAGAATAGGTACAATTTTTCATCTTAAATAACTGTTCCTGGGCTAAGGAGATAGTGTAATGTTTATGCAAAAGACTCTCAAGCCTGAAGCTCCAAGGACCCAGCTTTAATCCTCAGCACCACCATAAACCAGAGCTAAGCAGAGTTCTGGAGCCTCTCTCTCTCCCCCTCCTCCCTCCCCCTCCCCTTCTCATCTGTATCATTAAATAAAATTATTTTTAAAATTAAATATTAAAAGAAATAGTTCCCTTGAGCAATGAAGGTGATTCAGTGTATAAAGTGTTACATTATACATACACTATATTGTGTATATATGTCCATAGTATATTCTCAAGCATGAAATCCTGAGTTCAACCCCCAGCATCCCATATGTCAAAATGATGCTCCAGTTTTCAGTTCTCTCTCTCCTCCTCATTAAGACTAGGTTGTCCAAAAAGTTGCAACATATTTTTGTATAGAAAAAAATGTCATAACTACTTAAAAGTTAAAAGTAATAATAGTTACCTGAAGGTTCCTGACCAGTGTTTTGAGATGGATGATACCACTGTTACAAGCAATATTTTAAGGCTACTCTGTCTGTGGCTGGGAGGTAGAACACAGAAGTTGTATGTGGGAGGCCCCTGATTCAATCCCCGTTACTGCATCTTTCAGAGTGGACCTGGGTCTGTATGCTAACCTATATCCCTCTTTCTCTCGATAAATAAATAGATAAATCTGGGGGGGAGACTGATGAAATCAAACATTTAATCTAGTCAAACATTTAATCTAGTCATAAATTCTTGACCATTACCCGTTTGTTAATTTATCTGAAAAACTTGTACCGACAGTCTACCAGAATCAAATACTACACCAGGCTCTGGGCATAAATCAATAGAAAAATCTCAGCCAACAAAAGGATCAGTTTTTAAACATCTGCATCAATTTCAACTTGGGATAGTTGGCTCATGCATCAGAAAATGACTTAAAGAAGGGTCACTCTCAAGTCAGTTTTAGTACTAATTCCAATTGAAAGTATTTTAAGTCTCACACAGAGAACACCCAAATGTGGCAGATTTAATACAGGATCAAAGGCATGCAATTTAAGTAGCTTCAATAAAGGCAACTCCCAACTAAAAGTCTTCAGTTAGAAAAGATAATGGCCGAGACAATCTGCAAAATGACGAATGGGACACAGATTCGAGTTTATCAAATCCAAAACCACCGAACTGGTAGAATCGTTTGATGGGTAATAAATGACAATACACTTATTCTGTTTTCTGTGGTATAAAATAAGATTATGAAAGCCAATAATTAAAATGCAATTAAACAGTCGCAAGAAATAAACTGGAAAAAAGGTTCTGGAAAAAACTGAACCAAAGCTATAAATCATGGTTCAAAGAAGCAGGGAAATAACTTAATGTCACTATCAGAGACAAAATTCATGTTCTTCCATCACAGCAAAGGCCACTAGTAATAATCAAATACTGGCATTAAGCCTTTGGGCTGATCCAAAGATTTCAACAATTTCTAGATCCACCCTCTGGCTCTGTGGACATTAAACTAATTTTCTAGGGTTCTCCATCATAATATTGGGATGAGAATCTTAAGGGGCTCTTCCCACCTGCCTATTTACCACTCTAACATCCCTACCATCATGCATGATACTAAAATGGATCTTTTTAAAAGAGGATACAACTATCTGGAAGGTGGCACAATGGTAGAAATTCTGGACAAACGTGAGGTCCTGAGTTTGAGTTCCAGTATCACACATGCCAGTGATACACTGGTGGCTCGCTCGCTCTCTCTCCCTTCTCTCTCTCTCTGCCTCAGTCAGTTTATAAAATGAATTCCTTAAAAAAGATGAAGAAGGAGGGGCCTGGCAGTGGCACAATGGGTAAAGCACACATGCACAAGGACCTGGGTTCTAGACCCTGGCCCCCACCTGCAGGAGGGAAATTTCACAAGTGGTGAAGCAATAAGGCAGGTCTCTCTCTCTCTCTTTCAATTTCTTTATTGGGGAATTAATGGTTTACAGTCAACAGTAAAATATAATAGCTTGTACCTGCATAAAATTTCCCAGTTTTCCACATAACAATACAACCCCCACTAGGTCCCCCTGTCATCATGTTCCACGAATTGTCTTCTCTCCTCTCTCCTTCCCCCCTACTTTCAAACTACTTCTGTCTCTCTCATAATAAAAGTTTTTTAAAAAAGAAATTTTTAAGAATATATAGCAACTAGAGATATGACAACTGGTGGTGCATTTTCAATCATGCCTAGCGTTCCTGATTCAATCCCCAGCACTGCATATACCAGGGTGGTGCTATGGCATGTGAAACTCTCATAGGTCATAGGGAGCTACTCTCTTCCCTGAGGCAGCTTTCTGATCCTTTTACCAGCCATGAGATCATCTCCTCAGACAATAACTTGGATCCACCTCCAAATCAAATTTCAGGATGGGGGGGGGGGTAAATAGTATAGCCACAGGCCCTTTGGAATATAACGAAAATATACCTACTAGCTATCTACAAAACAGAGACCCATCCAACTCTTCATCTGTACTATTCCAACCTTTAGGTTCATGATTGGTCAACAAATTGTTTGGCTTTGTATGTTAACTCTCTTTTCAGCCACCAGGTTCCAGATGCTAGCATGATGCCAGACTTCCCTGGACAGACAACCCCACCAATGTGTCCTAGAGCTTTGTTTACCCAGAGCCCCACCCCACTAGGGAAAGAGAAAGGCAGGTTGGGAGTATGGATCAACCTGTCAATGCCCATGTTCAGCAGGGAAGCAATTACAGAAGCCAGACCTTCCACCTTCTGCATCCCACAATGACCTTGGGTCCATACTCCCAGAGGGATAAAGAATAGGAAAGCTATCAGGGGAGGGGGTGGGATACGGAATTCTGGTGGTGGAAATTCTGTGGAGTTGTACCTCTCTTATCCTATGCTTTTGTGTGTGTGTATATATATATATATATATATATATATATATATATATATCACAGCATCAACATTTTGTGGTGGTCAATTTCATTTTCAGCAGCACTTATTCTCACTTAAGTCTACATTCCATATTCTATTATAAATAAACTAAAATGAAGGTTTAATTCTTAAAGGCCTTTCCCCTGTAGGCTAATAATATACAGTAGACTAAATAACATCAAATACATTAAAATTATTAACATAATTTATAATTTATTAGTGATTTAAAAAATTATGAGATAATAAGGGTACAATTCCACAAAGTTACCACTATCAAGAAAGAGTTCTGTGCCTGCATTCCCTCCATTGGAAACTTCAGTGATTCTCCCAAGGTCACAGATAAGGGTTGACTATTATTTCTATAACTATCTATATTTATATATATTTGCCCCCCTTCTTTTTTCCTATGGTCCTGCCTCACCTTCTTTTCTAAGTCACACACACTTACACTTATTGCTACTTCCAAATGTCCTTCCTTTTTTCCACTTCTCTCTCTGGGTCTTGATGGAACTGGAGTTCAGAGCCTTCTGGTCATCTTCCCCTAACATTTCTCCCCCTCTGGGGGTATGGACCAGAATTCTTTTGAGTACAGAAGGTGGGAGTTCTGGATTCTTAAATTGCTTCTCTACTGCACATGGATGTTGACAAGTCCATCCATACCACCAGGATGTTTCTATCATTCCCTAGTGAGGTAGGGCTCTGGAGAGATTGGGTTCCAGGACACACTGGTATAGTTGTCTGCCCTGTGGAAGCAATTACAGAAGCCAGACCTTCCACCTTCTGCACCCCATAATGACCCTGGGTCCATACTCCCAGAAGGATAAAGAATAGGAAAGCTATAAGGGGAGGAAATGGGATATGGAGTTCTGGTGGTGGGAACTGTATGGAATTGCACCCCTCTTATCCTATGGTCTTGTCAGTGTTTCCATTTTAAAATAAAAATTTAAAAAAAAAAAGTTGCCCAGGGAGGTCAGGATGGAATCAGAAGATCTGCAACTTGGTGGCTATGGCTTAATGAGTTTATGAAAATAATTCTAGTTGTATTTTGTTGAGTTTTCAGATGATTTTTTTTTCTAGTTTATCAGGAGTGCGATCTGAAATGGCTATTTCATAGCCACACCCTGGAAGTCCAATTTATAATTTATTAATTCAAAATTAACAGCATAATAGATTTAAAAGTCATAAAATGCTTACTATAATATCCAGAAATGGACAGAAAATTATCACCCTTGACATAAACAATACTTGGATAATGACCAAGAATGTTCGCATATTATTATAAATTTTACAGTGATATGTAGACCCTTCTTGAGCTACCGCTCAAAGCTGGATATAAGACAAGGTTCCAACAGTTACAAGATTTTAAACTGATTAATTAAATTCATTCATAGGTTTATCTTCTCATGTATTCACACGTCCTGTTTGAAGACTTCAAAGTAACCTATGAAACTTCTGGAAGGATTTTAGAGATCTCACAAACAACAAACATCAAAGAAAGAGAAAAATACAAGTATTATGATACTTCCTCCTGAAGAAAAATGTACCAAATTTTACTAGTCTGTCTTCAAAGAAATTTATCTAAAAAGTCAATTCATCTCCAATTCTACATTAAGGAAAGAAAAAGACTTTCTTTTACAACATATAAGAGGTATGACACAGCAATTTTCCACCCATCTTTTGAAAGTCATTCTTAATATCTTACAACACTGCAAAAAGTAAGAAGCACTGTTTACATTCCAGTGAAAATCATTTCTGGAAGAAAAAAAATCTTGCAGTACAGTGACAAAATAGAAACAATACATGTTTTTAAAGTATTAATGACAAGTGAGTATGAGAATTCAAAGTAGTTGTAGGAGGGTAATAAAGTGGACTGGCTGGGCTTCTCTGCAACTCTAAAATTAAACCACACCCATGGAAATTTTCCTTCCAATCATTTAGTCCCCTCTTTGATTTAAAGTAACCCTAACAAAGAGATAAATGAAGAAACCAAACATTCTCCTTCAAAATCACTTTTAGTCAAACTGAAAATACAGAATTCAACCAAAAGGAAGCTTTGAAAGTTCCCCTTGGTCAACCATTTACACCATCTAGGGAAGACTTACTTTCTTCTAACATTTGTATAGGCTTAACATCCCATAATATCCTCCTCAAAGCACTTTACAAGAGTGAATTCCTTGGGATGATATCCAAAGAATGCTTCTTATGTATGCCCTGGCTCTCATTATTTTGATTACAGTAATATCTGAAACATATAGAATTAATTTCTAATGGAATCTAATTGAAAATCATTCTATGATCCACCCAACAACTCCTATATAAAACATCTTTATAAATGGTTCTCTACTCCTTTATCAACCCTATTATCCTTTTACCTGTACTAACTAGAACACTTTCATCCCTTTTGATTTCTTTTGCTGCATTATTGTTTGTACTCTCTAAAGATTAAATAAAGCATCACATATAAAGCTCATAACAAAGTGCCTGGAGATAGAAATATGCAAAACTAGTGTTAGGACTATTAGTAGTTTGCCCACTTATTTCCCAAAACCTCATTAAGTCCTCTCATGATTTTCTTATATCCCGCCACCAAAGACTGTGCTATAATTACCTATGAGCCCATGGTTACTTCTGCAATTTCTGAGCTCGGTCATACTGCTTTGTACTGAGATTTACTGCGTACTCACTGCTGTGCAAGGACTGCACACTGAATGAAGCTGGCATGTTCTGTGCACTCCAGAAGCTTGGAACCCAAGGCCTCTCGCAGTCATTTAGCAAGTGAAGAGAAAAGGACAGTACAATGCCACTAAGGTAAGCTGTCACAAGTAATGCAGAGCAAGAATGACAGCAACATACTCAATTAGATAAGGAAATAAATAGGTTTCCATAAGGTAAATGGCCATAAGCAAAAAAGAAAGATCTATAGCACAGAACTTCTCAGATAACCTGTGATAAGTACAACTATACGGAAAGCTAAAAATATGACAACCCTATTGAGACAAAAAAAAAAAAAAGGAGAGCAAATAGGCTTTCACCAAAAAAGTACTCAGTGTTTAGCATTTTAGTGGGAAAGCATCCCATGTAATAAAGGAACATAAATGGGAAAGCGCTCACTGTGTCCCTGAATTCAGCAAGGACGTCACCATGTGGAGCCCTAACAGAAAAGGCCGCTAAGGGCTCTGACTCCACTCGGGATAGGTCGATTCTAAAGCATTTCACGTTTCTGAAAGACGCTGAATTATGATAGCTATTTAAATTTTTATTACTAGTGAATTCTCAAGAGGTGCCGGTGCCAGGCCACAACTGCAAACTGATAACTGAACTGCCTCCTGCTGACTCAGAACCACATAAAGTGGTTTCCCAGAGCACACTTGTCATCGGAGACAAAATGAGGGCGCCAGTACCAGAGCCTTCTGGCCTCCACAACTGGTCAGGGATGACCTGGGGGTTTCTGGGCAAACCTAAGAGGGCGACCTCTGAAGAACAAGTCAGGCATTCGTGCAGAGAGGGCAGCCTCTGGGCATACTTAAAATGATGACAGTTTAACAGCCCCCACAATGACCGCAGGGAATACACTGAGTCAGGCACAAGCTGCATTAGTCTGACACCAGGCAGGAGCTAATGAAATAAATGAATATTTATTAATTAAAAACTAAAATTTGGGGACCAGGTGATAAGCAGCAGGTTAAGCGCACGTGGCACAAAGCGCAAGGACCAGTGTAAGGATCCTGGTTCCAGCCTCCAGCTCCCCACCTGCAGGGGGGGTCACTTCACAAGCAGTGAAGGAGGTCTGCAGGTTTCTATCTGCCTCTCTGGTCTCCCCTCCTCTCTCGAGTTCTCTCCTTCCTATCCAACAACAACAGCAATAACAACAACAATAATAACAAACAATGGCAACAAAATGGGAAAAATGGCCACAAGGAGCAGTGGATTTGTAATGCAGGCAAGGAGACCCAGAGATGAGCCTGGAGGCAAAAAAAAAAAAAAAAAAAAAAACACTAAAATTCAAGTAGGAATAAGTGTGTGCACCTCTATTTGTATCTAATTCCAGTAACAGTTGCAATAGTCTGACTTTTATCCATGCCTCTATATACCTATGAATATGAACGGTTTCGGGGTGTCTCTCTCCTTCTCCGGCAGGGTGTCCTCCAGGGGAAAGGTAACGGGCTGGTTCTTTCTTGCTCATGACAGGGGTGACACGAAGTAAAAGACACCAGGGGACTCTTAGCGTGAATCTAGAATCTGAGTCCTTAGAGTCCCAGAATCCTAGAGTCCGTTTATTAGCAAAGTGGACATGAGTTAAATAGAAAAGCAATGAAGTTAATTATTGTTGAAATATGACAGAAATTACAGGTTTCTTAACAGTCAGAATGCCCCTAAGGTAGGGGGCTGGTATGACAGGAATTGATGAGATACAAGACAGTTATTCTCCATGACACAAGCAACTTAATTATCCAAAGGTATTTGAGAGAAGCATAGGGGTTAAACCTGTAGGGTGAGACAGAGAGAAGATGAATATCAAGAGGCCATATAGTTTGGAATCTCTCTTGTCTGGGGTCTGAGGTGTGTGATGAAGTGTGTGATAAGGTGTGTTCTTCTGTGATCAGAAGATGACTTTGAATGAGTGAATCTGCGGCCATGTGGCCTGCAGTTAATGGAGGGAAGTACTGGGGTATCTGTGGGCCTGAGAGTCAAGAAGGAAAGAACCAAGTCTGAGTTTCCCCCCTTATGCTCACCTCGGTTGAGAGAGACTTACCAAGAGGTTATCTTCTCAGACCTCCATCCAAAGATGGGGGTGGTTCTCCCTAAGCTCTATCAGGCTCACACATGTTCCCAAAAGAACGGGGTATATTTAGCGTAGTACTATAAGTGTCTTGTTTTTCTTATGTGTTTGTACATGAATCTACTATTCTATATCTTACTCTTAAATGATGTTCTAGGAGTATACACACACACACACATATATATATACATATATATATACATACACACATACATGGAGTGGGCAGAGAGGGAACACACTCTAACTTCTGTTGCTCTTTTTTACTTTTTTATTATATTTATTTACTGGATAGAGAAGCCAAGAGGGTAGGAGGAGGTAGAAAGGGGGAGTGAAAGATTGACTTCTGTTTTTAATGGTTACCTATTGTCCATATATTTCATCTTCTAAGAGCTTTTCATACCCTTTTCATTTTGTTATTATGACTTTCCCTTATTAAATAGGC
This sequence comes from Erinaceus europaeus, assembly GCF_950295315.1. Classification (NCBI taxonomy): domain Eukaryota; kingdom Metazoa; phylum Chordata; class Mammalia; order Eulipotyphla; family Erinaceidae; genus Erinaceus; species Erinaceus europaeus. The sequence goes on from NC_080181.1 coordinate 27,941,692, forward strand.
TTAGGAAATAAACTGCACCAACAACAGATGAGTAGCTGAGTAAGTTGTGGTATATATACACAATGGAATACTACTCACCTATTTAAAATGGTGAATTCACTTCCTTCACCTCATCTTGGACTGAACTTGAATGAATCATGTTAAGTGAGGTTAAGTCAGAAAGGATGAATATGAGATGATTTCACTCATAGACAGAAGTTGAAAAATACTACCATGACACCTGCCTTCCCTGGGCAGATGACTTCACCAATGTGTCCTGGAGCTCCACCTCCCCAGAGCCCTGCCCCACCGGGGAAAGGTAGGGACAGGCTGGGAGTATGGATCAACCTGTCAATGCCCACATCCAGCGGAGAAGCAATTACAGAAGTCAGACCTCCCACCTTCTGCACCCCATGGAGATCTTTGGTCCATATCCCCAAAGAATGAAGAAGCTTCCAGTGGAGAGGTTGGGATATGACACACTGGTAGTGGGAGCTGTGTGAAATGTGCCCCTCTTATCCCACAATCTAGTCTATCAGTATCAAATCACTAGGGAGAGAGAGAGAGAGAGAGAGAAAGGAGCTGAAAAATAAGAAAACACAAGGCAGAAGTTGGACTGAGTTACTGAGTTTGGAGTTTTGCACCAAAGTAAAAGACTCTGGGGAACGGGGGATCAGGTCCTAGAACATGATGGTAGAGGAGGACCTAGAAAGGACTGAACTGTTACGTGGAAAACTAAGAAATGTTATGCATGTACAAACTACTGTATTTTACTGTTGACTGTAAACCATTAATCCTCCCCCAATAAGGAGAAAATAAACAAACTGCATAATGGTTAAGTAACATTTCTTTACATGGTTATATCATAATTATTTTGTTAGACATGATTTACCAAAATTTTACCAATAGATATAATATTAGAATAAGTATCTCTAGATAAGTCTTTTGTACTTCCTGTAAATAAATATTTCATTTCTAGTAAAGTACCCTAAAAGTGGCATACCTGGTTAAATGCTCACATTATAGTGTGCAAGCACCCAGGTTCAAGACCCTGGAGGGGGAAAGCTTCAAAATCGTGAAGCAGAGCTACGGGTGTCACTCTGTCTCTCTCCCTATCAACCCCCTCCCTCTCAATTTCTCTCTACCTCTATCAAGTAATAAGTAAAAATAAAAAATTTTTTTTAAATTAAAGTACCCTGAAATTTCTGGGTCAAAGGTAGCATTTCAAAGCTCTTGAAACATACTCCTAAATGGTCCCAAGAAAAATCACATCTCTAAGTAGTATCTAAGCTGCATTACATAATTTTTACTCTTTAAAGAGTTATCTGTTCCCGATACTACATCCTGTGGGACAAAATGGATAGAACTGGAGGTGAAAGACAGTCAGATGGCTTTGCTCATATGTGGAATAGGAATAATTCAAACACATGAAATTGCCAAAAAGAAAAAAAATGTAGCCCAACTGCCAACTACCTCTCAGACATCATGAAAACAACGGTGGTTACTGGTGGGGGACACAGAACGTTGGTGGCAGGTATGGTGTGGAACTATGCTTTTGTAATTTTATAATTTTGAAAACCACTATTAAATCACTAGTAAAAATTTTGAGTTATCTTCTCAAGAAGCAGTTGTTTAAATGCTAACTCTTAGTGTTAATTTTCAGTGTCAAGTTTTCTTTGGGTTCAAAAAACATCTTACAGTTTAAAACAGCAAGTAGTGATTAGGTGCTGGCTAAGAGAATTCTAAACCAGTAAACAAGAAAGGAAATTAGTCCTATCTTGATGAAGCACCTCTAAGTAACTCCGAAGGTGATGGTGATAAGATAATGAAGCGAGCAAAGTCACTGTGACTTTTATCTGGTTTATAAGAGTCTGCAGCTCTCAACCATCCCTCCTGCAATGAAGTGTGTGCTCCAATAACCTGGCAACAAAATACAGTTTTACTGAATGAGTCATTTTCCCACCAGCCCACATCACAAAAATCCTGTAACTGTGCAGGGATGGTAAAATATTGGGTTTTCAGAAAAGTCATAGCACAATTTTTTTTTGCATAGAAAAACATTTTAAAGAAAATACACCCTGACTTTTCCAGCCTCCCAGTAGCTCACCTGGAGAGTACACCCGTCCTGACATGTACACAACCCAGGATCAAGCCTGTCTCCTACCCCACACTGCACTGGAGGAAGCCTCGGTGCTGTAGTCTCCTTCTCTGCCTCTCTCTCCTTCCCTTTCTTTCTCTCCGTCTACCTGAAAACGTCCAAAACTGTTAAGCCTCTGTGCAAAGGGAAAGAAAATATGCCTTTCCCTTTTCCTCTCTGCAAAAGGAAAAAAAAAAATATGCCTCTATATGTAATAAAAAACACAAAGCAGAAAAACAGCAAAGTTTTAAAAGTGTTTTTTTTTAAGATGCATCTATTTATTAACCAAAGAGATAAGAATAGGAACATCACTCTGGCATATGTAGCACTGGGTTTCCAACTCAGAACCACATGCTTCCAAGTGTGGCACTCCATGCACTGTGCCACCTCCCCCGCTGCAGAAAACAGCAAACTCAAAAAAATAAGTAGGCTATATACAAACAAAAGGGGGAAAAAATCCTGTTGCCCAAGTTCAATGTTTAAATGTTAAGTACATAATAAAATTAAATATTTGGCAGAAAGGTGGCAAATAATTTTATGGGAAAATATCAACAATATATGAGTCCATGTATTTATAACTAATAATTTTATCTAGGCCATTCAGAAGATGGAGCACATGCTTTACCATGCACAAGGACCTGGAGCCTCATGAAAGCACCAAGGAAATTCCATGGAGAGTGGAGTGATAGTCTGGTCTTTCTCTTTAAAAATAAATAAATAAACTAGAATAAAAACTGAATTAAGCAGGCAGGTCAACGATTTCACGAGTGCACAAAGCCTTGGGTTTACTCTTTAGCAACACATTAAAAAATAAGTAAATAGCCTGGGAGGTGGCTGAGTGGACAAGACACTGAACTCTCAGACAAAAAATCTGAGTTCAGTCCCCAACATCACTTGTACCAGAGTGATATCTGGTGTTCTTTCTTTTTTTCTCTCCCTCTCATTAATAAATATTTTGAAATAATAAGAATTTACTAAGATAAACGAACTCACCACAGAAAAAGCAAAGAACTTAATTTAAAACCAATTCTAAGCAAACATTAACTTTATATCTACCATATGTATATAACTCTTTAACACAGAACACTGACTGGCCTGTTTCCACTTGAACAGCTTCAACCTCAGTTGTGGTCATGTCTAAACTGATGAAAGAAAACATCAAATTCCACTAAGTTTTACTATCAAAAAATTAGTTAAGGGGCAACTGTCAGCTAATAAACAGATAGTACCTATGTGTTATTTTATGTTAATATACTGAACTCAACATTTTAACTAGCAACTTGTGTCATGGATCAAGATAATTGGCGAGTTGTGCAAAATACTATCATTACAAATTGGTTATCTCTACCAAATAAACAAAGTGGAGTGAATCAAATACTACAGGAATGTGTTACTAGGAATAAGACGTTAACTATAAATGGTAGGAAGTGTCTTCCTAATTTAGCTGTAGGAGAGAAAGGAGGTTCCTTTGCATCAGGAAAGGAGGTCTCGAAACTTTACATCAGGCTCAACCTGACTGGCTGTTGACTGGCTACGGAAGAAGGGCAAACGCTAGAAGAAGAAGGATTTGGACTGAAGCAAGGATACAGCGCCATATATGGCCATGACTAATTCTGCCAGCATGCCTCCAGGTAAATGGCAATTGGGCTTAAAAGAACTGCAGTCCTTGATGTAATCATGCTGCCCTGGTTTAAAACCTTAAAGCCTGTGTAAATGCCACTCCCTTGACTCTGTATACCTTAGCCTCTCTCTGGGCCAATCTTGAACCCTAATCAGGGAGAATAGTCCGGGAAAGCCCTCTGAGTTTCTGCATGCACGGTTCAGTAAAATTTTCCTTGCTTAAAAATGGAGTTCAGTAAAATTTTCCTTGCTTAAAAATGGAGGCAGAGTGAAAAAAAGTTTTCATAGGGAGAGCAGTAGATAGGCTACTACAGTAACTGGAAGAAAGAGGGGATCTGATTGAAGTAGGGTAGTAGCAAGCGATGAAGAGAGGTAGGCAAATTTGACACTGGTTCAAAAAGTTTTATAGAAGTAAAACTACATACAGTAAGCCCAAGTATACTTTTTTCTTCCTTTATTTATATAATTTTTATTTATAAAGTGGAAATATTGACAAGACCATAGGATAAGAGAGGTACAGCTCCACACAATCCCCACCCCCAAATCTCCGTATCCAATCCTCTCCCTTGACAGTTTCCCTATTCTTTATTCCTCTGAGAGTATGGACCCAGTATCATTGTGGGTGCAGAAGGTGGAAGGTCTGGCTTCTGTAACTGCTTCTCCGCTAAACATGGGTGTTGACAGGTCGATCCATACTCCCAGCATGGCTATTTCCCTAGTGGGGCAGGGCTCTGTGGAGGTGGGGCTCCAGGACACACTGGTGGGATCGTCTGCCCAGGGAAGTCAGATTGGCATCATAGTAGCACCTGGAACCTAGTGGCTAAAAAACAGATAAGATGTAAAGCAGAACAAAGTTGACTAATCATGAACCTAAAGGCATGAATATTGCAGGTGAAGATTTACGGTCTTCATTTTGGAAAAAGCTAGTAGGTCTATTTTAGGTATACTCCAAGGGGTCCATGACTTTACTAGTTTTTGCCTGAGCCTGACATCTGACATGCAGGTGGACCCAAGTTATTGTCTGGGGAGATGGTGTCATAGTTGGAAAAAGGACTAGAAAGCTGGATCAGGGAAGAGAGCAGCTCCCAAACATGGGGAAAGTGTGTAAGCACTGTTAACTGTAAACTCCATCGATTTGATCTGGGGCCCATATTGAGCACAGGAACATATGTAACCTCTGCATCCCTGTAGGTCTGAGTCTACTTTTAGGGATGGGGAGGAAGAGGCAAAGAAGAAAAAGGAGGGCTCAGAAAGCTAGGGAAGACAAAGAAAACTTTGGAAAGAAAGGGCATCAAATCGACATCCCTTGAATTACACTAGTCCTAATCTTGTTCTTCTGCTCACAGGTACCTAGGGAGTGATCATCTAAATTGTGAGATAAAGATCCAACCTCTCCCTTGTTCATTAGCTTGCTTTGCTTCCTAAGCAAGAACTTAATGATATAATTAGACAGATCATATCTATAAAGGTACACTCTATGTTAATATAGTCATAGCTTATGAATACGTAAGCATACATATTCTCAGCATTTTTTCAATCCAAGCAAAGAGATTCCGAATGTCATATAGAAGAAATATGCAATGCACATTCATTGTGAGCAATCATTTCCATGACACACCAAGCATAGTGAGATTACCTCAATATGTTAGTTCTCCAACAATGTCTTATAATATAGTAAGACAAAACAGTCTCCATAAAATAAAAAAAAAGGAGGGGCAAAGCACAAGGACCGGCATGAGGATCCTGGTTCGAGCCCCCAGCTCCCCACCTGCAGGAGGTGTCACTTCACAGTGGTGAAGCAGGTTGGCAGGTGTCTTTCTCTCCCTGTCTCCCCCCCCATTTCTCTCTGTCCTACCCAACAACAATGACACCAATAACAACAACAAAGATAAACAAGGGCAACAAAAGGGAAAAAAATAGCCTCTAGGAGCAGTGGATTCGTAGTACAGGCACTGAGCCCCAGCAATAACCCCAGAGGGAAAAAAAAAATGTAAAAGACAGGGCCCAGGTAGTGGCGCACTTGGTTGAGTGAACACATTACAGTGTTATGAAAAAAATAATTATAAAAGTAGGCGAGGAGATACTGAAATGATCTGACAGTTCAAAGACTTGAGATATACTTTGGGAGGAGGATACTTTGTGACCCTGGACATTCATAAAATGAGCTCCAAGTTCAAACCCCTGGTTCCCACCTGCAGGTGGGGAAGCTTCACAAAGAGTAAAGCAGGGCTGCAGGTGTCTCTCCATTCTATCTCCCCCTTCCCTCTCCATTTCCCTGTCTCTATTCAAAATAAACGCAATAAAAATAAAATCTTTTAAAAAGTGTAAAAGGCTAAATCCAGTGACATTACACACTACTGATTATGTTGGGAAAAAAACAAGCCACAATACATGGAACTCTGATACTAATACAGTGTACTAGGAACCCAGATAAAAACTGGGGTTAAAAAGTCTGAATACAAACTTCAGAGCAATGAAGAATTATCATTACCAGTATGCAAATAAACCTCATTATAAAACGAGGGCATACAATTCCAGCAGGAAAGTTCAGTGGTGACAGGAGTCAATAGCTCATCTTCATGTTCTTGGTGCTTACAAAACGTTTGCAAATCAATATGCACACAATAAGCACCTGTTCCCGAAAATGCTGCCATAAACTTCTTAGCAAAAATATGCCCTTGACCCACAAACAGGCAAACTTCTGCCTTCAGTATGGTTCCATAAATGGACTGCTACCCAGGTACCAAAGTCAACTTGGGTTGGTTATTCTAAGTCAAACAGGATATAATCATGTAATTTTAATTGCTCAAGTTTAATTCCATTAAAATTATAGTACAAATAAAATGATATTAAAAGCAAACAAGTGAGGTTAGAATTTCATGTGCCTTCATATGACAAGTACAAGATGATTCCACTAATAAACAGAAGTTGAGAAAGACTAACAGAAAAGTAAACATAAAGCAGAATCTGACTGAGTTGGGAGTATTGCACCAAAGTGAGAAACTCTGGGTGGAGGGTGAGGGTAGATTTTCAGCTTTACTATAGGGGGGTGGAGGTAGGGACACAGACCTTTGGTGGTTGGAATGGTGTTAATATACACTCCTTAAAAATAAAAACAAATAAAATAAAAGAATTCCATATGCCTAATTCACATTCAATTCCAATTTCTGAATCAACCAGAAACCTTGTAACTTATGTGTTAATTGAAAATAAACACTTCATGCAAGTCTGTATGCATACTAGTCTCTGACCATTTGTCCCCTTATTCTATAAACTAGAAAAAAAAAAGTTCCCCAAATTACTGTAGTGCTTATATATTGTATTTAATTTTTTTTTTATTTTATTTTACCAAAGCATTGCTCAGTTCTGGGTTATGGAGGTGGTTGGGGCTGAACCTGGGACCTCAGAGCCTAAGGCATGAAAGTCATCTAGCATAACCATTATACTATCTCCCTCATTCATTCTTAGCAACATCCCAGGGTAATTTCCATACCATATGGCATGTGTTATATGGAAATACAGAATATACTGTCACTATATCTAATGACTCTCTACTTTTCCTCTTTCCTCCCATCCCATCCACACCCCCACAAAAAAGGTAAAGTAATAAATGGTCAATTAAAAAAAAGTAATTATTTCCACTTTTTATTTCTCTAAATTTAATCAACACAAAATGGGGGGAGCAGGACATTAAGAGGGAATTTCTTACAACTGGCAATACTGCGTTGTTACTGTCAAAGATCACTCAGCTGCCCTCAAATGCCATACAGAGATGATTCATTCTTCCAGATGGATTCGGTCTTATTTTTACTTCATTACTCCTGTTTCATCTTTTTGGGGCAAACTAATTCCTAAAAATGGCATCTACAGAGTTGGTCATAATAAACAAATCAGCTGATTACTTACAAATGAGAAAATTAAACTTCAATGTAGTTAAATATACACACTTGAACTAAATATTTGATTACTACACACTGCAGTGATTTATGTTAAAAGTGAGCACTGATTTTAAATATGATATATTATGTGCACCAATAAATTATCTTCTGTTTACTCAATAAATCTGAAAATCTATTAAGAAGTTAAAGATGCTAGCTGAGTTTTTTTTAATATTTTTATTTATTTATTACTGGATAGAAACAGAGAAATTGAGAGGAGAGGGGGAGACAGAACAGAAAAAAGACAGAGACACCTGCAGCCCTGCTTTGCCGCTCATGAATCTTCCCCTGCAGGTGAGGACCAGGGTCTTTGTGTACTGTAATGCGAGTACTTAACCAGGTGCACCACCACCTAGCCCCAGCTGAGTTTTTTGATAATTAAGGCATTAAACCAATGTTTCAGGCTGAAAGAATGTGTATGGTAGAAGTTGGAATGCATACAAAAATGAATATTAAATAATCCACTAAACAGTTGGCAATCATAGGAGGATAGGAGGCTGGGTTGTGGTGCACCTGGGTTGAGCATACAGACTACCATGCATAAGGACCCAGGTTCAAGCTCCCAGTCCCACCTACAGGGGGAAAGTTTCACAAGTGGTTAAGCAGGACTGCAGGTGTCTCTCTCTCTCTCCCTCTCTATCACACCTTTCCCTCTCAATTTCTGACTGTCTCTATCCAATGAATAAATAGGGCAGTAGTAGCGTACCAGGTTAAGCACACATAGTACAAAGCACAAGATCCCAGTTCAAGCCCCCAGCTCTCCACCTGCGGGGGGGGGGGGGGTCTCTTCACAAGCAGCGAAGCAGGTCTGCAGGTATCTCTCTGTCTCTCTCCCTCTCTGTCTCCCTCTCCCTTCTCATTTCTTTCTGGCTATCCAATAAAATGGGGGGGGAGATAATTTTTTTAAAAAAAACCAACTTCAGAAACAATCCACAAATATTTGGTCACCTGACGTTTTTCTTCATATCGCTTGGGTTTTGGCCAAGTATGATTTCACCATTCCCAGGCTCTTTTTTCATTCAGATAGACAGACTGACAGCATAACATCAGAGCATTCCCTGGGGCCACCATACTTCCTATGTGGGTCAAGTGCATGGCAAGGCATGTGCCTTCCCTGGGGTAAGGCTTACTCAATTTGAAAAAGTGCAGCGGGGAAAAGATGATCATATATAATCTTTTTAATAAATGATGCTGACGCAACTAAATACCCACAAGGAAAAAACTGCATTGTGACTCCCACCACCTATCCTACACAAAAACATAAATTATAGGTGAAGGCAATTCTAAAAGTAAAAGGTAAGGCTCTAAAATTTTTAAAGAAAATACAGATTATCACCTTTGTAACCTTGGACTAAGCAAAGATTTTTAACAGTATCCATAAAGTACTAACCATAAAGGAAAGAAATACTAATAAGCTAGCTTGTATTAAGTTTTATTTCTCAAAAGATGCTTAAAAGAATTAAGAATAAATAACCTACAGTATTTACAACACTAACATCTGACAAAGGTTTAATATCCAGAACACACACAAAAAAAATCTCACTAGCAATAAGAAAAAGATATATGGGGGGGGCGGTAGCGCAGCAGGTTAAACGCACATGGTGCTAAGCGCAAGGACCAGCGTAAGGATCCCGGTTCAAGCCCCCAGCTCCCCACCTACAGGGGAGTTGCTTCACAGGCGGTGAAGCAGGTCTGCAGTTGTCTATCTTTCTCTGCCCCTCTCTGTATTCCCCTCCTCTCTCCATTTCTCTCTGTCCTATGCAACAATGAAGACATCAGTAATAATAACAATAAAAATAACCACAACAATGATTTAAAAAATAGTAATAACAACAAGGGCAACAAAAAAAGGGGGGACGTGTGGAATGACAACCCTTCAACTTCATTACTCGGGTGAGACCTTTCCTTTTATAGTATACTCTAATTTCATCTCAGGTGGTTCACTTTCTAACAAAGTCCCAAAACCTAGATATACACCAGTTCCTGTGAGAGAGAGCATATCTTCACACGTATCTATAAACTACTGCAAAATATATACCTGAAAGCAGAAGTACACTAGAGTTTGCAGTGAGTACCTCCCTAACACTTCCTCTCCACTATTACAAGCTTTGGGTCCACGATTGCTCAACAATTTGTTTGGCTTCGTATGTTAACTCTCTTTTCAATCACCAGGTTCCAGATGCCATCAGGATGCCGGCCAGGCTTCCCTGGATTGAAGACCCCACCAATGTGTCCTGGAGCTCAGCTTCCCCAGAGACACACCCTACTAGGGAAAGAGAGAGGCAGACTGGGAGTATGGGCCGACCAGTCAACGCCCATGTTCAGCGGGGAAGCAATTACAGAAGCCAGACCTTCCACCTTCTGCAACCCACAACGACCCTGGGTCCATGCTCACAGAGGGATAGAGAATGGGAAAGCTATCAGGGGAGGGGGTGGGATATGGAGATTGGGTGGTGGGAATTGTGTGGAGTTGTACCCCTCCTACCTTATGGTTTTGTTAATTAATCCTTTCTTAAATAAAAAATTTTTTAAAAGGGGGGGGGAATAGCCTCCAGGAGCAGTGGATTCAAGGTGCGAGCCCCAGCAATAACCCTGGAGACCGAAAAAGAAAAAGAAAAAGAAAAGAAAGAAAGAAAAGACATAGCATCCCCTATAAAAAAGTGGACAAAAGACTTGGACAAGCACTTGGCAAAAACAATCACCAGAATGACTAAATTTAAAACAGTAACAAACAATGCCAGGGAGACAGTATGGTGGTTAGGAAACAAACACAGAAACATGAGTCCTGGAGGTCCCAGGTTCAGTCCCTTGTACCACCGTAAGCGAGAGCTGAGCAATGTTCTGATCAAAAACAAACAAAAGACAACATCAGTTACTGGTGAGAATTCAGAGCAGCTAAAATTTCTACACACTGTTCTATGGTCCAGGAAATGCATTCCCAAGTATATGCCAACAGAGTATTTAAGGTATTCATAAAAGCATATATATGTTGACTTATTCTTTGCGGCAGTATTCCTAACAGTCAAAACTGGAAACAATCCAAATGCCCATCAAAGATAGAAAGCAGGGATAAAGTCATAAAGAAAAATACAGCAAAACAGTAAGAAAGATCTACAACTACATGTAACAATATGAATAAAATTGATACTGCAAAGCAAAAGAAGTTAGAAACAAGAGAACAATCTTCGTGATTCTGTGTACATAAAATACAAATCTGGGGGGTTGGATGGTAGCGAGTTAAGTGAGTTAAGCGCACGTGGCGCAAAGCACAAGGACCGGCAGAAGGATCCCGGTTCGAGCCCCTGGCTCCCCACCTGTAGGGGAGTCACTTCACAGGCGGTGAAGCAGGTCTGCAGGTGTCTATCTTTCTCTCCCCTTCTCTGTCTTCCCCTCCTCTCTCCATTTCTCTCTGTCCTATCCAACAACGAACAACACCAACAACAACAATAATAACCACAACAAGGCTACAACAACAAGGGCAACAAAAGGGGGGGGATGGCCTCCAGGAGCAGTGGGTTCATGGTGCAGGCACTGAGCCCCAGCAATAACCCTGGAGGCTAAATAAATAAATAAATAAAATACAAATCTGGGACTAGTGGGTGGAACACTTGGTTGAGCACACATATTACCAAGCACAAGAACACAGACAGGTTCAAGCCCCTGCTCCCCACTTGCAGAGGTGATGCTTCACGAATGGTGAAGCAAGTCTGTAGTTTTCTCTCCCTCTCTATCTCCTACTCCCCTCTCAATCTCTCTCCGTCCTATCAAATAAAATACAAAGAAGAAAAAAACAAGGGGAAAATTTGCTGCTGGAAGTAGTGGATTCGTAATGTAGGTAACAAGCCACAGAGATGAGCCTGGTGGGAAAATAAATAAATAAAAGTTTGTACACTAGCAAACTAAGAAGACAAGAGAGAAACTTCTCTACTGCTTGATCAGATGCTGGTGATGTGAATACATTCAGTTTGTGAAAAGTCAAAGAAATGTACATGTATAATCTGTGTAATTCCCTTTCCCCTATATGTATATTACATGTGAATAAAGCCTTTTTTTGTAAATATAACCGCCGCCCCCCCCCCCCCCCAGTTAACTTCAGTATGGAGGCATACTGAATCATGCAGATTCCTGCCCTTCACCAATTCAGATTCTAGCTGTTCTATAACTACTTGGAAATCCCCTCCACTCAAATGGAAGCCAGTAATTTCCATGTAGACTATGCAGCTAGATGAAGCAAGGAACTTCAGATGAAAAGAGAGGATGAAATGACAGTGGGAAATGCTAGGCTATTTGTGAATATTTCCTGACATTTTCTTCAGAACCTCCTGCAGTAATCAATATTCACCCAGCTGGTTACCCAGCTGGTTCTAAAATTTCTGTGTAAAAGACAGAAATAATTTCAAAATCCCAGGGTTGGTCTTCTGAATATGACGTTAGGTTGAAAAAAAAAAATCCCTTGATAAGTTATAATCAGAAGATTCCAGATTTCCTGATAGTATGTCATAATGGACATGTGAGTGATTATAATACTTTTGGATACGTCTCTGCTCTGGTGTGTGTAATGAGAACATGTGCAGATCACCAGGAGGACCCTGGCCTTGGGGTCAGAGTAGCCTGATTCTGTAATCCAGCATGGTTTCTCATCCTACTTTCACATCAAAAAGAACAGTTCCTCACTCACAAGTGTGTGGTGATAACTGAATACCATGTGTGCACAGCACTGGGCACAGGTACACAGACAGCGTCAGTCAGTGTTTGACACAATGATTAGCACTATGCATGTCACTGTTTCTGTTACTGCCACTGCCAATAAAATAAGAATTCCAAGTTATACTCACATAAATAAGACAAGGCTTACTCTTCTGATGAAAGGGGGATTCAGAAAGAGGAACATGCTGACACTGGTCTTGTAATTCAAGAATATTTTGGCTAAGATTGCTAAAAATCTCTTGGCTTTTCTCTGGCTCCTGGGTAAGAAGAAAAAAAGATAGGTTAAGTCATTTCCTCAAAAAAATGTTATCCAGACACAACAGCTGGAAGGAAGGTCAAGAAATGTATAAAGGGCCTGGGTGATGGCACAACCAGTTAAATGTATACATTAAAGTGCACAAGGACTCGGGTTCAACACCCACCACCACACCTGCAGGAGGGAAAGTTCATCAACAGTGAAGCAGTCCTACAGCTAACTGTCTCTCTCCCACGCCACTTCCCCCTTTCCTTTTGACTTATCTGTCTCTATCCAAATAATAATGAATAATTTTAAAAAGAGAGAAATGCCCGGTTTATTTTTAGCTAATCAAATACCTACCAAAACTTGTATTTTTTTAAATATTTGTATTTACTTATTATTGTACAGAGACAGAGAGAAATTGAGAAAGGAGGAGAAACAGAGGGATAAAGACAGTGAGATATCTGCAGCCCTGCTTTACCACTCATAAAGCTTGTGGGGACCAGGAGCTTGAACCTGGGTCCTTGTACACTGTGTACATTTAAGCAGGTATGCCACCACCTGGCCCCAAAACTAATGTTCTAATAGAAAGGGGGCAGGAAGTAGCACACTGGGTTAAGTGCACATAATACAAAGCACAACGACTGGCACAGGGATCCCAGTTGAGCCCCTGGCTCCCCACCTGCAGGGGGTTCACTTCCCAAGCAGTAAAGCAGGTCTGCAGGTGTCTATCTTTCTCTTACCTTCTCTGTCTTTCCCTCCTCTCTCCATTTATCTCTGTCCTATCCAACAACAATGACATCAATAATAACTACAACAATAAAACAACAAGGGCAACAAAAGGGAATAAATAATTTTTTTTAATGGGTAAAGATGGCTATCAGGAGCAGTGGATTCATGGTACAGGAAGGCACCAAGTACCAGCAATAACCCTATAGGCAGGAAAAAGAAAGAGAGAGAAGGAGGAAGGGAGGGAAGGAGGGATAGAGGAGGGGTAGGAGAGGAAGTGAGGGAGGACAGATAAGACATAGGCAATTCAGTATCTCTGCCACAGCTGTAAAGAGCACTTGATATATTTATTAATACAGAGTTGTTGTTTTTTTTAATTTGTCAACTTGCAAAGCTGTGGTGATGGCATCAGAAGCAATCTTCTGTGGTACAATTTGGCAACATTTTATTTCCAAAGGATTGTTTGTGCTACTTGCCACAGGAGGAAAAATAAAATTTTAGTCCTACTAACTAATATCCAAGGGGCAGGCACAGCCACCATGTCTTCCTCTAAAAATTTTAGTCCTACTAACTAATATCCAAGGGGCAGGCACAGCCACCATGTCTTCCTCTAGCACTATTATACCTCAGGGTGCAGCCTGCTTTCTTTGCACAGTTCCACATTCACTTCTTAAACAAAAGTGGTAGAAAAGCTGAGTAGTGTCCTAAAGTACTATTGTTAGATAGAAGTCAAGTTAATAAAGAAGCAAAAAAAAAAAAAAAGGAAAAGATAAACTCTTAAATCCTAAAAAGAGTATTTATTCCCTGAGACTTTTTTTCTCAGAATGAACAATGAATTCTCAGTCTGCACTTTCCTGACCTACAGCATTATTCACCACCCATCCAAATTAGCACTTGCTAGTTCATAAAATTAAGTCATGGGGCACTTTACTTATGAGATACAGTTATCAGAATACAAACTTTTCTCTCAAGACAATCCATTTGAGTAATGCTATCTTTAGTATTTCACACATTCTTCAATCCTCCCTCAATCTCTCCCCTACATAAACTACTCATTTCACTAAGAGAATGATTCAAAAAATACTTTTTTTGTTTTTGTTTTATCTAAAATAGTAGCATCACATTTCATGGAAGATTTCCAAAGGGGAATATTCCATTCACTAAATGCTATGTGGCAGCTTTTTATTTTGTCTAAAAATATCCTCTCTTTTGTCCAAAGGTTTGCTTGTTCTCTTATGCAAGGCATCAAAGTTAAAGCTAACTTCAACACCTACCACAGGACAGACTTTAAGTCAAAACAAAACAAACAAACAAAAAAAAAAACGAAATAAAAGATGTTGATTAGAGACTAAAAGGTCTTGGGTCCAAACTCCAGCATCTCATGAGAGAAGCACATGTTCCACAGACTGTGAAGCACTACTGTGTTGTCACTTTTCTCCTTGTCTCCACCTCTCTCACAGTTCAAAATACAAAGAAAATAAAAGTTGGCCTGGGAGCAATGGAAACAGGCATGCTAGAGAGCCCAGAAATATATATATATATATATCAATTAATTCAGGAAAGCTGAATTTATTCTTTTTTTAATTTATTCTTTTTTAATCTGAGACGAGGACTGTTAACTCTACTAGATATAGAGCATGTGATGGTGTTTCTAGTTTGTTTTTTGTTTTTAATATATTTTGTTTATTTTATTTTAGGAAAAGAGGGATACAAAAAGAAAGATACAGAGAAAGAGACCACCAGAACACTGCTTAGCTTTGGCTTATGGTGGTGTGGGGGTTTGAATCTGGGACTTTAGAGCCTCAAGTATGAGAGCTTCTTTGTATAAGCATTACAGTGTCATGGGGACCAGGGCCAGGTTAAGCACACACAGTACAAAACGCAAGGACTCATGCAAGGATACTGGTTCTTCTTCTTCTAGCGTTTGCCCTTCTTCCGTAGCCAGTCAACAGCGTCAGGTTGAGCCTGATGTAAAGTTTCGAGACCTCCTTTGAATCTGGAGAGGTGGCAGTCGTTGACTATGTGGGTCATAGTCTGTCTGTAGCCGCAGGGGCAGTTTGGGTCGTCTCTGGCTCCCCAGCGATGGGACATAGCGGCGCACCGGCCATGGCCTGTTCGATAGCGATTGAGGAGGGCCCAATCATAACGTGCTAGGTCAAAGCCGGGTTGACGCTTGCAGGGGTCTGTGATGAGGTGTTTGTTCTTGACCTCAGCTGACTGCCAACTCTGTTTCCAAGAGTCTGGAACAGAGAAGTTCAGTGTAGGCGTAGGAGACCAGATTGGGTGATGAGACGTCAAGCGTTGGACAGGGTGGGCAAAGATATCCGCGTATATTGGCAGGTCCGGTCGAGTGTAGACGTGGGAAATGAACTTAGATGATGCCGCATCCCGACGAATATCTGGCGGGGCGATGTTGCTAAGAACTGGCAGCCATGGAACCGGGGTGGAACGGATGGTTCCAGAAATTATCCTCATGGAGGAATATAATTTGGAATCGACCAAGTGGACATGGGGACTACGGAACCATACTGGGGCACAGTATTCTGCAGTGGAATAGCATAATGCCAGAGATGATGATCGTAGTGTGGAAGCGCTCGCGCCCCATGAGGAGCTGGCCAGTCTTGCAATGATGTTATTCCTCGCGCCCACCTTTGCTGCAGTTTTTATGAGATGTTCGTGAAATGACAGAGTGCGATCCAGAGTAACGCCAAGATAGACTGGCTGGGCTTCATGCCGGATTCTTGTATCGCCAAACTGCACATTAAGCTCACGCGAGGCCGAGGCATGGTGTAGATGGAAAACAGATGATACCGTTTTTGCAGTGCTAGGGATTAGTCGCCATTTTTTACAGTAATCAGATATCAGAGACGTGTCTTTCATGAGTGTTTCCTCGAGGATGTCGAACTTGGATGCCTGAGTTGCACAGCAGATGTCATCGGCGTAGATGAACTTCCTTGAAGAAGTTTCTGGGAGGTCATTGATGTAAATATTAAATAGCGTAGGAGCCAGAACAGAGCCCTGGGGGAGGCCACTTGAGACAAGTCTCCATCTGCTTTGAGACCCCAACTCCCCACCAACAGGGGGGTCGCCTCACAAGTGGTGAAGCAGGTCTGCAGGTGTCTACCTTTCTCTCTCCCTATTTTCCCTCCCTTCTCAATTTCTCTCTGTCCTGTCTAAAAATGTCCTGTCTAAAAAGAACACCCAAAACACAGCCACAGTAGCAGTGGCTTTGTGGTGCAGGCACCTAGCCCCAATGATAATCCCGAAGGTAAAAAAATAAAACAAACAAACAAAAACATTACACTGCTTACCCAATTTCTACCACAGTTGTGATTTTATTATTTTGTTTCCTTTACACTAGGATGTGAAGGGCTTTTCACCTGAGTCCAAGTGTAATTACTGCTTATGTCATTTTATCCTTCTTTAGCTCCTAGCACCCACTCATGTTCCGTTTTAATAACTGGACCACTGGGGGGGAAATTTTTATTTCTGTCTAAAATAAGAACATCATATTTCATGGAAGATTTCCAAAAGGATATATTCCATTCGCTAAATGTTATATGGCAATGTTACAGTCTTTTCCCCCAAAAGAGACAATCCTCACTCTTGTGTAAAGGTCTACTTGTTCTCTTACACAGATATTCAAGTCAAACTAACATCAATCCCAGTCACAGGAAAGACACCAACTTGCCAGACTGCCAAATTTTTCCCTTCACAACTACAGTCCCCATCCATTCTGCATCTCTACCTTGATTGGGTAGCTGGTCTCCAGGGCAGCAAACTTCTGGAAGGCTTTACTCATCTTAGACATTTGTTCCCCAGTCTGGGTAATCCCTGCAGTTCTGTGCCTGCATGATACCACAGCTCCGAGGAGACTCTCTTATATTTTACACAGAGAGGGGGAGATAGAGAGGAAGAGACACCACAGCACCATTCCATCAATACATTCAAATACAAGCATTTTTCTGGGGGCCGGGCGGTGGTGCACCATGTTGAGCTCACATGTTATCATGCACAAAGACCCAAGTTCAGGTCCCTGGTCCCCACTTGCAGGGAGGAAGTTTCACAAGTAGTGAAGCAGTACGGCAGGTGTCTTTCTCTCTTGTTCTGTATCTTCCCCTCTCATTTTAATTTCTCTGTCTATATTCAATAAAATAAAATACTAAAAATAAATTTTAAATATTTGCCTTATCAATCATGAATAATATAAATACATAACAATAAAAATCATAGCTAGATTTTCTCCAAATTGTAATAGTGGTACGGAAACTTGAGATTTTCCAAGGATAACAGATTTGAAATAACAACTTGGTATTTGAGCCCCGTTTGAATACTGGCTAGTGTAACCCAGGCAAATAAGCTCAAAGACTAAATTACTCCATATCTGCAAAAGAGATATTATCTTCATGGCATTCTCAGATTTAGAAATGTTACCAGATTTTTTTTAGCCAAGTGGAAGAAAAAAGGGGGTTCTGCAATTGTCATTATCCCTACATGTGTGTGTGCCTCTTTGTCTCTTACACACACACACACAATCACACACGCGCGTACAACATATTTACTGTGAATTTATTAATTCATTCATTCATTTGACAAATATTTATGTATTTTACTATGAATAATGCCCAACCTACAAACAATTCAAAAGAAAAGGAATTGATGTGACCTAAATACAGAGGAATTATTCAGCTACTAAAATGCAGATCCAAAGGATAACTTCTAGAAAGGGAATAAACGCAGTGAAAGGAACCACAAGTACCTACCTCTCAAGCTTATCAGTGCATAAAATGACAGTAAGTAAAGCTGGCATTTTGTAAAGTAGTGATAATGTGTACATGGAAGACTACCACTTTGGGATATGAAACTTTAATTTGATTGAGCTTTGAGGGCATGAGATTCTTCTGAGACTAGTATGAATTTGTTCTAATTAAGCTCTAAGTTTGGGTGATTTTGCTTTTTTGCTTCTCTGGAGTCCAGTCATTCAATGATTCTGGAGAAAGCATATCCCAAGTCTAACTGGCAGCTTTTCCTATCCCCAAACAATCCCTCGTTCAGATGCACAGCCACAGAAGTTCAAAGGTCACTGGCGTCTTTGTATTCAGTTCCACGGTAGTTACAAACAAACTTTTGTCCCCTTTCCTTCAATGGCATGGTCTGTAATAACTACACTGACTGAACTTTACAGCTCAGGCCTGCATGTGTAGTCCTTAACTGAGGGGCCATAGTATTTCACTTATGCTTCAACCATAAATTATTAAATGTCTTTTGTGAAATAAAATAATTTATTTACCTGACCATAAATACATGTTGATTTTTCTCAAATACCAAGACTCATTACTGCCAATAATTATCTTTTAATTTCTTGTCCTGATTATCATTATGATCATTATTATCACTCCTCTTGTACTGTCATGAAGATTGTGTTGATTTTGTTTTTCAGGGTTTTGCTCAGCATTGTTGTCATTTTAGGTGACACATAATAAAAATGTAAAGAAATTTATTAGGGACTTTTTTTAATCTAAAATATTATAACAAGGCACTTCAGTTATGAAATTTACTCTAAAACTGAAAAGAGTCTAAATACAGGAATATAAATTTTAATGTAAAGATTATAAGTAGATCATGATAATTTAGAATATAAAAAATTCTACATCAATGTAGCCTAATAATTCATTAGGCATAAATCATTCAGTTGCTTCTGTTGGCCATTAAAAGCACTAATTTTTAAATAAATTCCCACTACTTTCATGTGCTAATTACAGGCCTCCAAAATCTATTCTGTTGCATTAAAATATCATTATAGGGAGCTGGGGCAGTAGCGTAGTGGGTTAAGCACACATGGCACAAAGACCGGGATAAGGATACCAGTTAGAGCCCCCAGCTCCCCACCTATATGAGGGTCACTTCATGGGCCTTGGAGCAGGTCTGCAGGTGTCTATCTTTCTCTCCCCTCTCTGTATTTTCCTCCTCTCTCAATTTCTCTCTGTCCTTACGAACACTGAAAGGGCAACCCACAAAGGGGGAGAGAGTACTTGAAATCACTTACAGGCAGATCTCATTTCACTATTTGTACATCATAGATAATATGTTTCCTACAAATTAAAGTTTGGAGCAACTCGATACTGAGCAAGTCACAACACTATTTCCACTGTTCCCATTCATGTCTATGTCACGGTTAAACTCCTATGCATTTTTAAATAATGCTACTCTACACTTGAAAGTCTACAGTATATTAGAAATGTAACTTCTAAAGGCATCAAGAAACAAAAAATTCATGTAACTCACTTTTTTAAAGATGTACTTATTTATTAATAAGAAAACAAGAGGAGGAAAACCAGCGTATCGCTCCAATAATGGGGATCAAACTCAGAACTTCATGCTTGAGGGGCCAGCACTTAATCCATAGGATTCCAGAGGTATACATGTAATTAAAAAGAGGTAGATGTCCAGAATATATGGAACTTCAACAATTAAACAATAAACATATAACACATGATTAAAATGTGGACAAAGGGCCTGAGTACAGAAATAAACAAGATTATGAAAAAATAATATTCAATATCATTAGCATTAAAAAATGCAAATAAGCTGCAGAGACAGTGCAGTGGTTATGCACCACACTTCCATGGCTGAGGTCGGGGGGGCAAATTCAATCCCTGGCACCACTGTAAACCCGAGCTGTGCTGCGCTCCAATCTCCCAGTCCCTGATTAAAATAAAATTTTAAAATGCACAACAGGGATCAGGAGATTGGAATACACAATCTCTACTATGAAAGAGAGGTATATGAAGTAGTGAAATCATAGAAGTCAAATCAACACAGAAAACAGAACGGCGGTTAATCAGAGTTTCACAAACATGAGTTTTAGTTTAGTTAAGTGATGAGGAAGTTCTGGAGATCTGTTCCATAACAGTGTAAATATGCTTAACAATACTGAACTGTACACATAAAAATGACTAAGATAGTAAATTTGTTACATTTATTTTACCACAATAAGAAATTTAGCATGAGTAACCACTCTATGAGATAATCATGATAATTAAACCAGATAATATAAACTAGGGACTTAAAATAATTCCTGGCATATCAATAACAACTAATGACACCAAGAACAGTAGCTACTGATCACGTTAGTAAGACAAGTGCCTGCCACTGAGCGAAACTAATTCTGAATTGAGGATTAAAAAAAGTCTTTCCTTGAAAATTTAAGCAATAAGGCTTCATTAATGGCAGTTAATGGATCTTGATGGTAAGAATGACACAATACAATTTAAGCTTAAAGAGGTTAACTCTGGCAATCCAGATCAAAGGTACACAAAGTCAAGTCTGGTAAAAGATATTGCTGGGAAATTAGGAAAAGTAAGGCTCAGGCCTTCAGAACTCAAAAGCAAGGAAAAAGAGGAAGTAGCTATTCCTTCAAATCTGCACTTTTACCAAATGCACAACTCCCTGGAAGCAAATCAATTCAGCTAAGTCCCCAGTTATTGATCAGGTCCTGAAAACTGCGACCTTAAGCGAATGACACAAGAAAAGAGGCACTCAAATAATGTCCTTTTTGATCAACATCAGGTGAGGACTGTTTCATCAACATTATCACAAACAAGGCTGAAGGAAACCACGTCATTAGAGAACCTGCTGTGCATGAAAGTCCTCTTAGTGGTGCAGGTTTCACAAGATTTTTCCCATTAAAATAAAAATAAACAGCATGGGGAAGGGAGAGTAACAGGCAGTGGAGTACCAGGTTAAGCACCCACAGTACAAAGCATAAGGATCCCAGTTTGAGCCCCCACTCCTCACCTGCAGGGGGTCACTACACAAGCTGTGAAGCAGGTCTGCTGGTGTCTCACTTTCCCTACCTTCCCCTTCTCTCTCAATTTCTCTCTGTCCTATCAAAAAAAAAAAAATGGCCACAGGAACAGTGGATTTGCAGTGCAGGCACTGAGCCCCAGTGATAACCCTGGAAGCAAAAATACATACATACATACATACAGACAGACAGACAGACAGCATGGGAGCAGCAGGAGAGCTCAGGGTTGAGGCCCTAGCACAACACATGGAGGTGGTGTCTCTCTCCCCCTCTCTAGCTCCATCTGACAAAGTCACCCTAGAGTGGTGAAGCTGCACAACACAAGGCCTTGAAGATGCCAGAAGTAATCAAAAAAATAACAGACAAGAGTGGTGTGTCATGTGCAGGACTTCCTGATCTGAGGTACTGAGTTTGATCCCCAGTTTTGTATTGCCAGAGTGAACTCTGGCTGTGTCTCATTAAAATAAAGAAATGGGAGGGAGGCGCACACACACACACTAAACACACTAAAACCCTAAAATATTTAACATTAAATTCTAGGTTCTCCAGAAGCAACAAAGAACTGAAACAAATAAAAATGCATTAGTCTCACTGAAAGCCTGTTCCCAAGCACTAAGGCAAACAATTAAGAATATGAATTTGGGGACCTGGAAAAGGCTTCTATCTAGCCATGTTTGGGGGCCAGAGTTCAATTCCTGGCACCACCTGGGAGCACCATAGGCAGGCAGCATGAAGGGAAACCCACAGATGGTGGAATGGTGCTTTGGTGTCTCTCCTACCTCTCTCTCACACCTTCTCTTTCTTCCTCTTTAATGACATAGAATTTAAAAACTAGGCTAGGAAAGCCAGTCAGCAGTATCTTGCATGCACCAGACCCTCATGTCCCAGTACCACATTTAAATATATGGCAGAAAACTGAGAAATTTTACACATGCACCAAGTTATATCTACTGTAAAACATTAATTCCCCCAATAAAAAAGTAAGAATACAAATTACGGAGGCACAAAGAGTTTTATATCTCTTATACACACAATAACCAGCTACATAAACAAATACACAGACCCAAAGTAAAACCTTAAGTATGTAAAGCCCCAGAAGAGGGTTTCTCATTTACAAAACTAGGTACTAGCATTTAAACCAGGTCGTGCTTCAGACATAGCAAAATGACCTATGCTAAGCAAGATAAGAAAATTAACTATTTTAACTGCAAGAATATAAATGTGGGGGGGGGGGGGTTGGGCAATAGTGCAGTTGGTTAAGCGCACATGGCATGAAGCACAAAGACCGGCATAAGGACCCCAGTTCGAGTCCCCGGCTCCCCACCTGCAGGGGATCGCTTCATGGGTGGTGAAGCAGGTCTGCAGGTGTCTTTCTCTCCCCGTCTTCCCCTGCTCTCTCAATTTCTCTCTGTCCTATCCAACAACAACGACAGCAATAACAACAACAATAATAACCACAACAACGATAAAACAACAAGGGCAACAAAAAGGGGGGGGGGACCAAACAGCTTCCAGGAGCAGTGGATTCGTGGTGCAGGCACCAAGCCCCAGCAATAACCTTTGAGGCAAAAATATTTTTTTTAATTTTTTTTAAAAAATATAAACGTGGAAACCACTCCTTTCCAACTCATGTTACAAGTTTAGAGATCACTTTACATCATCTACAGAACAGTACTGAGGAAAGCACAGGTGACTGGTAGATCTGCATCTGAATTCTGAATCAATCTACCACTAAGCTGGGTAAGGAGCAAGAGAACACACTTCTCTGAGCTTTATGTAGCACTTGCAAAGATAGCTATAAAGTGGGCACTATATAAGAGGAAAAGTGAATTTACATTTAGGTATCAAAATGTTATTGTCATAACTGGTTTATAACAAAATATTTCTAAGATGCTTTGCATGATTTCCTGCCTTTTTATAATCTTTTACAAATGATTCAGAGAGACTGTCTCAGAGGAGCAGTACTATCACAGCTAAACAAGATACTAGCTTAAGGAAGAAAGCATCCCACCCAGAATCAAGTTTCAAGACACAGAATCAGTTACTTGAATCACATAATGATAAAGGTACTAAAGTTGAGTCACTAAATATAAAAAGGGAAAAAAGGACTAGGGCTACAGCTCAGTGATGAAGACACCATCCTGCATTTGATACCCATAACAAAAGAAACATAAGGCTTTGGGGGGCAGGGCAGGGCAGGGCAGAACAGAAGTTAGGATAGAAAAGCTCTTTAAAAATGTAATTTCCTTCATTCCCTAAATGAACCAGAGGTGACAGACTGTCAAAAGGGAAGAAAGAAAGAAAGAAAGAAAGAAAGAAAGAAGAAAGGAAGGGAGGAAGGAAGGAAGGAAGGAAGGAAGGAAGAAAGAAAGAGAAAGGAAGGAAGGAAGGAAGGAAGGAAGGAAGGAAGGAAGGAAGGAAGGAAGGAAGGGGCACAGGAAATAAATTTAGATTAATAGAGAACATGCCAGAATAAAAGTCTGAAGAATGGAGTTCTAGTTTCAATTGCCCTACTTGAGTGTGACTATATAGCCAGATAAGCCACTTAACCTGGATTTATTTCTCATTAATAAGGACACAAACCTAAGTTGACATCTCCAACATTGTCAGGGGGACCATATGATAATGTCGATTAAAAATGCACTGGAAGCTGTATGAATGCTCTCAAAACAGTTAACAATGGGAGGCCTGTATAGTCCCTACCCACCAGTCTTGAGCAGGAGGGTTTCCCAATCTTTTCAGCCTATGACACACATGGAAAACAGTAACAGCGATACTACACGTGTGGTCAACAAGTCATGCTGCTGGCCATGATGACGAATCGTCCACAAGTTCTCGCCACTCTGTCACGAATGATCCCCTCTGAGCAAATCCATCTTTCTGGCCCATTTTTAATACAATCATAGTATTGCCTGGCATGCCAGTTAAAATTACTATGTCTAACTCGGAACAGTATAAGATGGAATTTGACATTTTCCATAATAACTAGCTCTGGAAAACAGAACCAGGTCCAGAAGTCAATTAGCACAAAACGGTACTGAATGGAACTGAAGCAACAGTGGCCTCTGTCCTGGGTCTCTGGCTTTATTATTGTTGTTGCTGTTGTTATATTATTATTCTTTTAAAACAGTATTTTTGTTTTGTTGTTAATTTTTCAAGATGTGTTTATTAGTGCGATGCCAGGACTCAAACTCAGGACCACATTTTGTGTTTTGGTTTTTTTTTTTTTTTTTTTTTTTTTTTGCCTCCAAGGTTATTGCTGGGGCTCAGTGCCTGCACTGTGAATTCACTGCTCCTAGAGGTAATTTTTCCCATTTTTTGTTGCCCTTGTTGTTACCCTTGTTGTTGTCATTATTATTACTGTTGTTATTGTTCATAGGACAGAAAGAAATCAAGAGGAATGGGGAGATAGAGAAGGGAGAGAAAGACAGACACCTGTAGACCTGCTTCACCACCTGTGAAGTGACCCCCCTGCAGGTGGGGAGCCGGGGGCTCAAACCGGGATCCTTATGCCGGTCCTTGCACTTTACACCATGTGCGCTTAACCCGCTGGGCTACCGCCTGACCCCCAGGACCACGTTTTTAATTCCAACACTCTAGCTATCGAGCCACCCTCCAGGCCATGTAGGTCTGGAGCTGTAGAGATCAATGCTTCTCAGTCTCTCTCTAATCACTTTTGGCCCTGGGAACAGTTGTTCTCTAGGACAGCAAGATGTGCTCCTCTAAAGTCTATATTCTAGCCTCATCTTAGCCAGAACACTAGAATGCCTTTCTAGTCCCAGAATCTTTTCAAACCTCTTCTGAGCTGGCCCTCTGAATGAAGATGATCTCCGAAAGGCCAAGGAATGGTCCAAGAGCTGTCTGGAAGGTGTATGGGAAAGTGTATGGGAAGAATTGGGCTGGAGAGCCCACACATGTACATGTGAAATACCTGGAACAAGCTTCGAGTGAGAAAGGCATCTCTGAGTCAGAGGCTGCTGCTCTGCATTTTTCTATGATCTGTTTTAAATTTTTTTTTTAATTTTTCTATTGCCACCAGGGTTATTTCTGGGGCTAGGTACCAACACTACAGATCCACAGCTCCTGTTGGCTTTTTTTTTTTTTTTTTGATAGGACAGAGAGACACTGAGAAGGTAGGGAGATAGAAAGGAAGAAAGACAGACACTTGCAGACCTGCTGCTTCACAAGGTAAAGTGTCCCCTCTGCAAGAGCGGAATGAGAGCTTGAACCTTGGTCCTTGTGCACGGTGGTGGGTGCTCTCAACTGGATGCAGCACTCCCTGCCTCCCCTCCCACACACACACTTTTCTATGACCTGTAACAAAACTCAGGAGCTAAGAATTCTTTGATTCTGCTTTAGGTCATCATGAGGTTTTACTGTTAAGTAAACAAAGGAACATCTTTATCAGTTAACTTGAATGATAACTTACAAATTTTTAAACATATGGCAGATGAATGTCCATTTGTCTTCTTGCCCTTAGTCCCAAAATTGCTAAGGGCCTGGAAAAGGATCTAAAAACCTTGTCATGCAAGAAACTGTTGAAGAAAGTGAGTGCTTTTAGCCTGGAAAGAGAAAAGGCTGGTGGAAAGATAAAAGAATCAGTCATTTTTCACATGACAGCTTTGAAACTATCATGTGAAAAATAAAACAAGTCTGTGTGGTGTTAGAAATCCAGGGTGGTACGTTCAAACAACAAGGACTATTTTTAAAAAGAACTGTGCTATCATGTGAATAACTAAACTTTCATCAGACATTGAAAATATAGAAGCAAAAGGAAAATGATTATCTTCCAAGGATAACGTGAAACAAATTTTGATACTGGGGAAAGACAAGACCACACAGTCCCTAGAGGTAGGGGTAGGTGTGTGTGTGTGTGTGTGTGTGTGTGTGTGTGTGTGTGTGTTTTTTTCAATATATGACATGTAGCAGCTCTCTAAGCAAAGACAAGTGGCATGAAACACAACACAATAAAATTTAAACCTTGAATCTTATTTTACTTTATTGTATTTTGCCACCAGAGTTACCGCTGGGACGCAGAACCTGCACAATTCCACTTGTTCTTGGTGACAGGCTCATTGTTCTTTCCAGATAGTGAAAAGATGAGAGAAAGAAGGAAGAGGGAGAGACGCCACAGCACTGCTCCAGCACTGCTGAAATCTCCCCAGTGCAGATGCTCCTGTGTAGCAGCTGGACACTCAAGCGTGGGTCCTCATGTATAAAGTGTGAGCTCTGCCGGGTGAGCTGCCTCCCAGTCTCCTCAACCTTTCTTTTTTTAAGAATTCCCTGCTATCAGTTTACTCTTGTCATTTGCCTGGGGGGGGGGGGGGGGAGTAAATTCCTCCATTCTCCAAAAGTACTAAAAACTGAAAGTCTTGATTCAAGGCATGTTTCCCTCAACAACAGTTACTCACTCGCCCCACCAAACTGAAAGTCTTGATTCAAGGCATGTTTCCCTCCTCAACAACAGTTACTCACTCGCCCCACCAAACTGAAAGTCTTGACTCAAGGCATGTTTCCCTCCTCAACAACAGTTACTCACTCGCCCCACCACCACCCACGCCCCAGGGCATCCTTTGACTGCCCATCATGACCGCAAACCCCTACTCCACTCCTAAGTTAGACTCCAGCACCTCTTTGCCATCAACAGTAAGGGACAAACAGGTATCTAGACAGTAACCCTGCCCGTCATAAAGCTCATAGAGGGAAACCTAAGTTTTACAATTGCAAGTAAGTAAATAAGAAGCAAACGTGAAGAAAATAAAATGACATATGTGGACGTGAAAGATTTGGCTGCAGGTACTCACCAAGGGCTCACGGAGAGGAGGAGAAGGAAACGGCAGTCATGCAGAGCAAAGAAGGAGGCATATTCTGAGAGGAACAAACAGCCTTGGCCACCCTTCTCAGGAAGGGAGGTGCTTATCAACTTGTTCAAGGGATAAAAAAGAACATCTTCCACCTCACACCTACTAGAACACTGACAGCACCAAATGTCAGTCAGGATACTGAGTAACAGAAACTCTTCATTCACTGGTGGTGGAAATGCAAGATAGTAACACTCTAAAAAACAGGGAATGTCTTATAAAAACAAAACAGTACTTTTTGCACACAATCCAGCAACCATGCTCCTCAGTTACCGTAAGGAACTGAAAACTGAAGTCCACAAAAAAACGTGCACATGGATGGTTACAGAAAGTGTATTCATTACTACCAAAACTTAGAAGCAACCAAGATGTCCTTCGGCAGGTGAATGGGTGAACTGGGGTACATCTAGACAATGAAGTATTATTTAGTGATGAAAAGAAATGAGCCATCAAGCCATCTGAGACATGGATGAGGGCCAACGAAATAGCTCACTAGGACAGTGTGCTATTTTGCCATGTGTGACCCAGGTTAACCCCAGCCCACACTGCCTTAAAAAAAAAAAAAAAAAAAAAAAGCTTCAGAGTTGTGGTCTCTTTCACTCTCTCTACCCCCACCACCACCCCTCCAAAAAGGAAAAAAGAAAAGACATACAGGAAGTGCAAGAAGTCAACCTGAAAAACATATTACATACTCCATATTACATGGCTCCAGCTACATGACCTATATGGCCTCCTGGGAAGAATAAAACTATGAAGCTGTTAAACAGATCACTGGCAGCCAGGGGTTGGAGACGGAGAGGGGAGGAGGCATGAACACGCTGATCTGAGGTGATAATGGCCATAGTGATGGATACAGGTTACTGTACATTTGTCAAGACCCACAGAATACACGACTAAGAGTGAACCCCAATGTTAACTACAGGCTGTGAGAGATAATAATGTGTCCATGTAAATTCATATCAGTTATTACTACTACAAATGTACTACTAAGGGGCAGGGGAGAATACTGATTATAAGGGACATTGTGCCAATTTGAGGGTTTGGGAAGTTTCGTACTTCCAGTCAACTTTGCTGTGGACCTACAATTGCTCTAGAAGAATAAAATCTACTAAGAAAAGAAAGAGCAGCAAGATAACTCATCTGCAAATGTCCGGCTTTGCCACATTGGGGGAAAGCTCAGGTGTTGTGATATTTCCCTCTCTCTTTTTATGTGACAAAAGGAGGCCTGGAGCAGTGAAGTCTCTGAACACCACTGTTAGCACAGCCCAGTGCATAAAGGAGAAAGAGGAAAATGGGGTCGGCTGGACAGGAAATCCGGAAGCAGCAGATCATGTGGTACACTATTCCTTGTCAGCAGTGCTGTGCAGTGTAGGTTAACTGATCCCTGGCATCTACCCACTAACGGCAGCAGCACATTCCTCCCGACCTGCTCCACACCCCCAAACAAGCCTGCCTCCAGACACTGCCTGCCAGATGAACCGAAGGGCAGTCCTCCCCAGTTGAGGACCACTCACATAGGGTACACCCAGGTGGTAATTTCATCATGTTGTTTTTGTTTTAATATTAAATGTATTGGGGAGCCAGTAAGCAGGTGCCATAATCTGAGAAGAGTTAAGACTAGAAGTAGGGAAGTTTGACGACTGTTTTCCAGTGAAGGAAAGGTGTAAGTTTTTTAGCAGGAATAGAAAAGAAACATTAGCAGGTCCAGTTTATATTCTGAAGGCAGAGCCAAGAGGACAGAACATGAGTTGGGGAGAACACCAAGGGTTGTGACTTGCACCAATAGGTAGCTGGTGCCTTTGACTGATACGGTAAAGACTTACAGAGAGATGGAAGGAAGAGTTAATAAAAGAAATCAGTGATTCACAGTCTGCTTTGTTCAAGTTACATCTGCAGTATCTACTAGATGTCAATTAGAGGAATGGGTTGATGACTCCAGCACTCAAGAGGGGGAAAAACTTGTATCAAAGAAAGGAAGCTGAACCTCGTCAGCATTATAAATTGTATCTGAACCATGAAAAGAAGGGAGGAAATCACTAAGGAGAGTCCAGGGCATTCCAAATTTTCCAGTGAGTGGGTGTGGGGGAATAGACACTAGTTAACCCAAAAGAGAGTGAGCAGCTAAGAGGTCAGAGGTAGTAATTAGCCAATATGAAACTCTGGCAAGGTATCAGTAAGATGTACACATTTAACTGACCATTAGCTTTGACAAGACAGGGCGCTGCAGCCATAAATAACAATTTCTGTGTGGTGGTAGGACAAATGTATCAGGCTAGAGAGAGAACAAGTGATGAGGGGGAAAGACAACAAATATAAACAACTTTTGAAAGTTCCTAATGCTAAAAAGAACAAAGAAACTGTGGGATAGCTGAAGGAAGCCCCAAGGTAGAGGAGAAGGTAGCTAAAGAAAGGTGATTTACTCAATGTACTGACAACTCTAACATGCCAGAATGTGCTCCTCTCGTTTAACCCTCCAGAGATAAAAGAGCAGTCC
The DNA here is from genome assembly GCF_950295315.1 of Erinaceus europaeus. NCBI lineage: Eukaryota > Metazoa > Chordata > Mammalia > Eulipotyphla > Erinaceidae > Erinaceus > Erinaceus europaeus. The sequence continues at coordinate 27,971,202 of NC_080181.1, forward strand.
GTGGCTAGCAAGTAGCTCCATCCCAAGGGCCCATGTTACTAACCCATCTCTCTCTGTGCTCTGTGAAGTGTTACTCTTGCCTGTAATGTTAAATAACATGTCTCAGCATTACTTTCTCCACTCTAAAAAAAAAAAATGGGGGTAGAAATCAAACAGCTTCATTTCGAAGACCTTAACAACAAAGCACACACATCACTTCTGCTCATTCATTTAGCCAAAATTTAGTCTTGTGTTCACATAAGCAAAAGGGCTAAGAAATATATCTTGTTGAGCTTCCATGCTCCCAGATAAAACTAGAGGGAGAATACAGTTTTCCAAAGTCATGATTAATGAACATTTGGTAAACAATAACCCTCACCGCACCAAGTAGCATAAAACATGTCTGCATATTAACGGAGATGACCCATGTAAGAAAAATAGTCATTTAGAAAAGTATGTAATTGCCTAAATGAAGGTAAAGAGAATGAGATCCAGGGCAGATTCACTGCCTCAAAAGTAGAGATACTTTAATCTCCAGTCACTTCTCACTTTTGACTTTTCAGAACAATTGACCCTGGAATACACAGTCTGCAAATTAACCTTTTCTTTTCCAGCCTGGACTGAGCAGTTCTCACTTTGGTTGCCTCCCGACAGGCTGATTCAAGAACTGTTGCTTCTCTGGCAAATTTCAGAGCTGCAGGGATGCCATTGAGCGTTTTATGAATGTCCAAGGTCACAAAGTATCCTCCCAAAGTATATCTCAAGTCCTTGAACTGCCAGATTGTCTCAGTATCTCCTCGCCTACTTTTATAATAGTCTTTTTCATAACAGTTTATCTTCCCAATGAAATGAACACTTCCCAGGGGACTCAATGTCACCTTCTATATCTATCTTCCACAGCATCCAGTATGGTACTAAATACATATTAGTATGTGCTCAGTGGATACATTTAATTCACTGATGGAAGAGTTGGCTTCCCTCATCTTACTAAAGCCAAGATTGCTACTAAATCTGGACAGTCACTGAGTATAACGCAGTTAATGAAGGCTAACAGAGACTGGGTAAATGGTTAGCTACTTAAAAAAAAACAAAAAACAAAATCAGTATTGAGGAGTCCTCATAGTTTGACCCGTCCTTCAGATATAAGGAAAGGTTCAGAGAGGTGGCAAGTGATCTGTTCAGTCACAAATTAGAATAAAATTACAGTCGAATGATGTGTCCAAGATCACCAAGTTATACCCTAGACAAGACCAATTCTGACTATTTTAAATACAAAGGACTAAAGCATCTACTTCAGAATTCTTGTCCACAGTATGTTGTCTTTTCTTTCAAACAGAGACTAAATAAACATATCATAACACTGCTATAATGTATGGGTCACACATGGTTTTCCTTAAATGCTTTCTATTTCCACAGCGCTGGTCATTTTTAAAGACATGTTTATTTGTAAAAGAGAGGAAGCGAGAGAACCAGGGGATCACTCTTGCACATGTGTTGAACTCGGGACCCTGATGCTTGAGAGCCCAAAGCCTTAGTCCACTGAACCTCTTCCAGACCCACAAGTTCCAATCTTAATGTATACCGTAATCCATGCCAGCAAATAGTATGTAGCCATTAAATCAAGTAACTGGCTATCTCTGAAAGCCAGGATTATACTTCTACTCTGAATATTCTGTTTCATGTACTTGTCACAATACATTAAACAGAAACTTCATTTCTATCTTCTTTTACCCTCTCCTAAAACATGCCCTCTAAATGTCAAGGAAAGCCGTCTGGCCTAGCTACATTGTAAAACTGGAGACATCTACTTCACCAAATCTGTACAGCTTAGTATCTTGGGAACTACAGCTTCTCAATCTTTATCTCTTCAGAGAGGAAGGTTCTTGTCAGTCTTTCACTTTTAACCTCAAAAGAATATACTGTTCTACGGTAATAGTGGGTCTTCTTTGGGCTCTACCTTTTTTGAGGTGCTATAATTAAAACCTTGCAGTTTAGTTTCCCAGATACAGCACCACCCCAGAACTCCAAGGACAGCGTGGGAACATTAATGACCTCCCCTATCTTCCTTGGATCATTCCCGTATATTTAAGCAGTATCCACAAAACGGCACGGTTCATAGACTACAAGAGTCACAATAACCTCACTCCTGTTTTGTGTAACTTGCAACAATGGTCTGTTTATTTGTGTAGTCTTAGTTTGAGATTCATGATAGATAAAACAGTACTCAAAGTTGAGGAGCACATCCAATTTCTCCATTGTAAAACAGTTCAAAAAAAAAAAGTTTAGTAACAAAAGCTCTAGAAAATAAATTTGGTCTGTCTTTCGGGGGAAAAAATAAATTTTATCATTTCAACTCTAAAGAGGCTGTTACAGAGGTTCTAGGGTAAAGTGTAAGTAAGACTTAAGACTATCACATACTTGTAGGGAAGGCTAAGTCTGGCCTAATTCAAAACATATGTTTCTCGTGTGTTTTCCTCAAAAATATAAACACATAAACCTGCAGCAAGGGAGGTTCCTGAGCAGAACACAGGACTTGCCTATATGAAGGCCCTCAATCAATCCCCATCACCACACAGGTCTGAGTAGTGCTCTGGACTCCTCCCCTCAGCCAGATAAATAGAGATAAATCCCTAAAACAAACCTAGCAGTACCAAAATAGAAGGGGTATTTGAATTCACTTTGCAAGCAGAATAGAACCTGGGTAGCAGGACCAGGATCTCTAAAAATTTAGAGAACCATCTTTCCATCCATCCTTAAAGTAATTAATAAAGTACAGCAATATGGGACATTTCTCAAGTTATTCCAATTATCAGCTAGTAAATATGCCTATGGCTTTTGCAAAGAAGAAAACTCCGTAACAAGTAATATAACACTCACGAGAACAACTGTAATATAGTTTGAAGATAACGTACACTACTTTAAGCATACTGTTTATACTGAAATAAAAAAAAAATTATCTAGCACCTATTGAGTGTTTAGAATATGCTTGTACTGGGAGCTGAGCTGTAGTGTGGTGGGTTAAGCACATATGGCACTTAAGTTCAAGGATCCTGGTTCGAGTCACAAGCAGTGAAGCAGGTCTGCAGGTATCTATCTTTCTCTCCCCCTCTCTGTCTTCCCTTCCTCCCTCAATTTCTTTCTGTCCTATCCAACAACAACAGTAGCAGCAATGGCAACAGTAACAAGGTAACAAAAATGGGAAAAATGGCCTCTAGGAGCAGTGGATTCGTAGTGCAGGCACTGAGCTCCAGCGATAACCCTAGAGGCAAAAAAAAAAAAATGCTTGTATTAAGCTTTTATGCATATTACTTCACTTAACCATCACTATAACCTTCTATAACACATACTATTGCTATTCTTTGATTACAAAAGTGGTACCTGAGGCACCAAGATGCTACAATAATTAGTTTACCCAGGATCAAGATTTATAAATGCCACAGTTGACATTTGAATGTAGGTCTATCTGGCTCCAAAACAGAATTTAGTACCTTCCCTCCAATGTGATAACACTATTACAGAAAATAACACTGTGCTCAGGAAAATTTTAAGTCCTAGGTTAAGAACTAGCAAACTTTTTCTGTGTAAGATCAAGTAACATATGTTAGGCACTGCTGGTTATACTGTCTAAGCAGCAAGAATTTTTTTTTTTTAATTGCCACCAGGGTTATCATTGGAGCTTGGTGCCTGCATGACAAATCCACTGCTCCTGGTGACCATTTTCCTTTTATTCTTCTTCTTCTTCTTCTTCTTCTTCTTCTTCTAGCGTTTGCCCTTCTTCCGTAGCCAGTCAACAGCGTCAGGTTGAGCCTGATGTAAAGTTTTGAGACCTCCTTTGAATCTGGAGAGGTGGCAGTCGATTATTATTATTATTAGATAATACGGAGAGAAATTAAGAGGGGAGAGCAGGAGAAAGAGACACCTGCAGAACTGCTTCACCACTCATGAAGCTTCCTTCCACCCTGCAGGTGAAGAGCAGGGACTTGAACAGACAGGGTCCTTGCTTATGGTAACGTGTACTTGCTTCCACAGGGTATGCCACTGCCTGGCCGCCAATAACTCTGCTTTCATACAGTCAACACAGCCATAGACCACACAAGAACAAGGAATGTATGTGACTGTGTCCCAATGAAGATGTATTTATGGGTACTAATACATGAATTTCATATAGGCTGCACATCATGAATATTCTTTTGTTTTCTACCATTTAAAAAGGATTTTAGTCATTTTTTTAGCTCATAGGCCATACAAAACCAAAGAAACTAGGAGCCAGATTTGGCCCACAGACTAAATTTCGCCAATTTTAGTCATAAACACCGCTAACATTACCAGACAAGCTCTTTGCTCAAATAACTTCTAACCTCTTTTGATATTTTGAACTGATACTTTAAAGAAGCTCAAATAAACTTAAAGCTCCATAAACTTAACATCTGACCCAGAACTGCTAAATAGTACAGCGTCCAAAACCATAGGTACTATATGTGGATTTCATAAGAATGGTATAGAATCACAGAAGCCTGGAGCTGGAAGAGATTTAACACACATACACTGTCATTACTTATGCGCATTTTAACTTGGTAAAGTAGTCAAAGCAATTAAGTACTAAGTGTATATGCAGAAACAGTAATACCTTAGATACATAAGAAGTTTTACAAACCATTTCATATTCTTTCTCTCAGCTGAATATTCAAAATAATTCTATGAAGAAGACAATGCAAGCCTTTTCATCCCTATTTTACACATAAACAAGCTCACATAGCTACTAAGCAGAACTGCAACCATGACCCAATTTCAAGTCCTTGTTGCCCCTTAGTTCCATCCATCGACACCAGATTCCATAGTAACAGATCCTGAAAACTCTTGAGAACAGTAACCATAATCTTTTTTTAAATTAATTTATTTCCTTTTTGTTGCCCTTGTTTTTATTGCTGTTGTAGTTATTATTGTTGTTATTGATGTCATCGTTGTTGGATAGGTCAGAGAGAAATGGAGAGAGGAGGGGAAGACAGAGAGGGGGAGAGAAAGATAGACACCTGCAGACCTGCTTCACCACCTGTGAAGCAACTCCCCTGCAGGTGGGGAGCCGGGGGCTCGAACCAGGATCCTGACCCAGGTCCTTGAGCTTTGTACCACGTGCGCTTAACCCGCTGCGCTACCGCCTGACTCCTAGAAGCCATAATCTTTAAAATACAATATTAAAAAATGTAACTCTTAAGAAAGACACAATGACTCATGCTTAGTTTATCTCATTCCATTTTTCCTCTTCTACTATAGTCTTCCGAAGAAAGGCAGTTGCCCTTGCTGTTTGACAAAAAGCACCCAGTGAAAAAAAAAGCACTACCAGTGAATCCAAACACGCTCTGCAGGCAACACACCCAGGCCAGCTTCGAAAGGGGAAAGACACTGCTTAGTGAGTCATCTAAGGAGAGAAGATGCAAGAGATAATGAAGATGCAAGAAATGGAGATAAATCTGTGGCCATTAAAGTCTCAACCCAAGAGCAGAATAGCTTCTGGTGCTTGGAAAACGATGTGGAGACTGGGGGGGGGGGGGGGGGGGAAGAAGCATAACTACTGGAATTCAAACCAACATCAAAGACTCTTAATGACAGTTGAGCCTGCTTGGCCTGCTTCTCAGTCTCTCCCCAGAACACAAAACAGTTACATAACCTAAGAGGGATGCATTGGATCGACCTTCTCGTGGTGCATCCCATGAGTACCCATTCATTGGGGAAACTGACGATCCTTCCTAGCTGACTGAATCCACATGGATCCCAGTCACTTTCAAAGCCAGCAACAAGCAGCTCCTGACAGCTTTCAAGTTGATGCTGTTGACTGGCTACGGAAGAAGGGCAAACGCTAGAAGAAGAAGAGGGTCCTTCCTACTACAATTGCTTCCCCAGCCCCCAAACACCCTACACCTGGTCATCCCCCTCAATGTGCAAAGCCATCCAGTAAACTGGGCTTCACCCCAGCTGAGTTTGGACAAGCCTCTGTCCAAAGTGCTGCTTTAGTCCATGAACTGCTGCTATAGGGGCGATGGCATGAAGATAACTGACAAGAGTGCAAGTTTCAACCTCACATTCTTCCAGACTGGCTCGTATAAAGCAACACCACCTTTCCAACTTTAGGACTGAAGTCGACTATGGATATTCCTGAAAATGGAAATCGCATCATAATACCCCACTCCGCAAACTGTCCTATTAAAAAAGAATTCACACCGATGAGCACTTGAAAACTTTTGAGGTCACTGTGTAACTGCAATTGAGACTTTTATTTCTCTCACCTTCGAGTCCGGAGAACAAATGTCAAGATTCCAAAGGAGACTTTAGTAACTCCAGTAACAGAAAGCACAGGAGTGAATCACAACCATCGCCACCTCCAAATTATTACAATAATAAATCCAACTATTGAATCAAACTAGCACATTTTTCTGGTCTCTGAGAGTTACTGCACTCCCCACAACATATGCCTTTCCTTCTTCCAATAGAAAAAAACGAGCACAGAGGACACGTTTACAAAAGCAGCTGATGTATCATAAGTTACTCCCATTCAGATGGATTTAAAAGGTGCCAAGGAGAACCCTGAAAAGAATGGGAAATAAAGGCGATGCTGACAACAATGCGCCTGGGGCCCAGCTGCCAGCTCCCCTGTGCAGCATCATGCACGGTGCCCCCAGCACCTTTGGAGCGGGCTGCAATTCTGCACGAAAAAATCAAAATCTGAAATGAGACTTCAGTTCCCTAATGACGATTAAACTGCTTGCCAAGCACCTTAGTCTGGCTCTCTTCACCCCCTGCACCTTCTTGAAGCTTTCAGCAGACCAGAGGGGTGAAGTTACAAAAAAAAAAAAAAAGTGCAGAAGTAGACTGGCGCTAAGAAACCCGGGGTTGACATTCTCCCTCACTCCCGCCTTGTCTCGGTGATCTGTTTGCGGAAATCGCGAACATCAATATTTATTCAAGTCAACAAAATGAGAAAGGCGTGATGGCGGGGGGCGAGGGGACAGGGAATCCGCAGCCGCGTGCCATGTGCGGCGGTAGCTTCCGTGGATCCCAGAGATCAGGGGCGCAGGAGGTGCCCGCGGGCAGAGGCAGCGGCCCGGCCGAGCCACCACCCCCCGTCCGCACACGGGGGCGGGTCCCGGAGCCCCCAGCTCCGCCAGCCCCCGGCCGCGGTCACCGCCGCAGGCCGGACACCCGCCCGCAGCCCCCGGGCGCCCAGACCGCGGAGACCGGGGGGCGGGGGGGTGGCGGGGAACGAGCCCGGGGGAGGCCGGGGAAACCCGAGCTGGTCTTCCAAGAACATTCGATCCGCAACCTCGGCTGGAAAAAGCCTCGCCGCTCCCGCGCCCAGCCAGGCCCCCGCAGCCCGGCCTGAGGCGCCTGCCCACGTCAGCGGCGCCCCCGGCCTCCCGCGCGCCGCCCCCCGCCTTACCGAGCCCCGCGGCCCCGCCGCGCCGCCACGGCGTCGCTGCGCCCCGCTCTCCGCTCCGTGTCTGCCCTCCGCGGGCGGGCGCCGGGCCCGACGCCGCCTCCGCCGCTGCCTCCGCCGCCGCCGCCGCCGCCGAGCTAGCGCCTGGCCGCCGAGGGCAGCCGCGGGGGCTCGGCCGGGCGCCCCCCGCGCCAGCGCCTCATCCCGCCTCGCCGCCCCGTCAGGCTCGGGGGCGGGGACGCCGGGCGCCGGGCCGCGGCCTCAGAGACCCCGCCTCGCCCGCCTCGCGCCGCGCTCGCCCTCCCCCGGCGGAGTGGGTCCCGGGGACGCGGTCCTCCCGAGGCCCCTCACCCCGACGCCTTCGGGCCGCCCCCGCCCCGCTCGCCGGCGCGCGCCCCGCAGGAGCCCGCCGCCGGCGCAGCCTCCGCCTCCTCCGCTCCGCCTCCTCCTGCACCCGCGACGCCCGCAGCGGGGAGAAGAGGCGCGTCGCCGCGGCCGCGGGCACGAGCACGCGCGAGGAGGGCGGGCGGAGCGCGCGCGCGGCCGAGGGCGGCGGGGGCGCGCTCGGCCTCGCCTGCTGTTGTCCCGGGAGCGCACGTGCACTGTGGGGCGGGGTGAGGGCTGCGTGGGCTGCGGGGCTTGAGCTCCTGCGGGGGCGTGGGGGCCGGCCGGGATCTAGAAGGAGCAGAGTTGCTGCGTTAGGGATGCGGATGGAGTCTGAGGGCCTGGCCTGGGCATTGTGCTGTGGTGCAAAAAAAAAACCTGCCGCAGCAGCAGGACCAGGAAGAGCCACCATCTGATCCTGTGACAGTTCCTCTGCGCGCCCGGCTGACCCCGCGGTAATCACCGCGGGGAGGAGAGGGCACGCTGCCGCCAAGTCCTGCAGCTCCTGCGGGCCCCCTGTCTTAAACCCTTGGGTCTAAAATCAATTCGTAGCAGTAATTATTTGGAACGGAGAGGCCTAAAAGTTGCATCAGTTGGGTTCTTCATCCTGAGTTAATGAGGCGGTAGTTGGGAGGTGACACAGCAGGGGACAGGAAAAAAAAAAAAGAATACCAATGGCCCTGCCTAGACTGAAAAGAGATGGGGGGGAAGGAGCTCATGCCCCTCACACGGACCCCGCCCGTGGATGGCACTGCCCTTACCTCTTCCCCTGTTCCTTTTGTTCAACCTCTGAAGGCTGTGTGGCGCTTCCACCTGCAACTACTGCAATTTATGCAACAGAAGATAATTTTGACACTCTACCGCGTTCTATTTTCTTTCTTTTTAAGTTTATATATGTACCTTTCGCTCGTTCTGACTCATTTGGTATTTAAATGATGGAGGGGAGGGTGGTTAACCTACATAATTTAACTCAATCCTCAAACCTACTCGTGCCACATACTGCAAGTCTAATGTGACTGCAGTACTTTGGGTCCACTAGGCATTTAGTCATCTCAGTGGGACTCGTTGAATATAAAACATGGTCTTGACCACACTTAGCAGCGCCTCAAGGACATGTACGTGAAGTGGGATTTCACTACATCCTGGTGAGAGATTAGGAAGTGAACAGTAACAATAATCCTACTCTTGCCAGCCTTGTATAGCCAGTGTTTGCTTATTTATTTATTTAAAGACCAGGTTTCTAGGTGATTTTTAGCAGAGAAGAAGGGGAGGGATGGAATGAGGTTTGCCAAGAAATACAAACTAGGCTGGAAACATCTAAGGAAGTCCTTAGTTAGTTAGTTAGTTAGTTAGTTATTGCCCCCAAAGTGAAGATAAAGGAGAAAAAGAACCAGCACATCACCCTGGTATATGGCATGTGCCCTGGATCAGACTCAGGACTTCATTCTTCAAAGTCCAGCACCATTCCTCACTGTGCCACCTCCCTTACTTTAAATAAAGACACCTTGGTAGTATGGCTGTCAGCTGGAAGCAGGTGCATCCAGAGGTCCTGTGGGTACTAACTACCTAGGTGCTGGGGAAACAGCACAGTCACTAGTGGCAACTGGAGACCTAAGATCAACCCATCATTGGAAATTCAGCCTTTCTTCAAACCGCAGCAGTTCCATGGGTTCACCCTTGGCCAATTCAACCTGCCCCTGCTAAAGAGGAAAAAGCAAGCAGAGGAGTCAGTGGATGGTGTTATCCTGGGGATTTCTAAGCATTAGTTATGAAACCCTCTGAGAAGTCAAATCCAAGGCACCACAGGCAGCAAGTTTTTGCCCAAGGCTTGACTACTCTCAACGGAGACAATGTATTTTCAGAAAGTCTTCACATCCCAGAGTTTTGCCAACACACCCCCCAAATTCAGCTACAGTGGCCAGATGTTAAGTGGTTGATGTTGACTTGGCAGAGGTTGTGAATAACATAGAAAGGGTGACACATACTTGACTTGAGAGTCTCAAAACATCCTGGTTGACTTTTCTCCATTTCATTCTGTCGAGGGAAAGAACAAATGGATTCAGTGTGTATTCTGAATGTCAGAGGTGTTTAAACAGAGTCAAGGGTACTGCTGCTTCTACTGAGCCAGCACTCCCTCTCCTTCTTGGAAAGAAGCAACTGAAGATTCCATGAATAAGTGGTTACTATTGCTCAACCATCAGAGAAACTTGAGGGCCTTGATTTCTGGGCAGACATTTGAGTTTGATGTTTGTAACCAATTACCTCCGTCCTAATAAACTCTCTGAGTGACTCAACACTTTAGAGCCCCAAGATGGTAACCTTCCCTAGAAAAAAGCAAAGGTCTGATTAACTGTAATTTTAAAGAACTGCATTTGTTGTGGCTTGACACATTACCCCTCTCTCTCTCTCAGAAATGGATGAGGCTCCAGCCTGACTTCCTCTCTCAGCTTTGGTGCTGTCCTCTTCCTGGAGGGAGCATCTGGGCTCACTGCTGGCATCTGTAATCTGTGGCACTGCAGTCCCCTCCAAGCCCTTGGAACAGTGTCACATCACAGTGCAGACCAGGAGGCCAGACACCTGGATGACTTGCAGCACTTGCTTAACCTTGAGTTTTAGAAAGAGTCCCAGAATGGTGTAAGGGAGAAAGGAGGTGCTTATATTGAGCCCCAGATGAATGCCTGGCAGCTGACAGGAGAAAACTGAGTTGCCAAAAGAGTGCCAGGCTTAACAGAGAATCTCCCAAAGTGACATAGGTAGCATTGCCTTCTTGCTCCTCTACCCCTTACCCAAATAAGGGTCACCTCCATATTGTGTCCCCATAAAATTGGACCACAAAACAGAATTGTGGAAAAGGGGTGTTGTCTGTGTCTAACATTCCCCTAGTAAATGTGGGTACCTCTGTAAGCACTGAACCCTTTACAACAAAAACATACTATTTAGCAATATCATATGAAATTTAGATTGTCTTCCTTCCTGGGAGATACGAAATCTCCAGGGTATTTGTTGACATAATAGACTTTCCAACTTCTCTCTTTTCCTGGTTACATTTTGGCTTCTAAGCCTCTCTCACAATGACTTAGAACCTTTGAAGAATTTTTTTCAACTCATAAAACCTTAACACTGTTAGGGGAAGAGCAGGGCAAGGAGGCCCTGAACCCCATTTCTACCTGGGGCTACTTGAGATTATGGTCATTTTGCCTTGTTTTGTTTGTCATCTCTTTCCCCTATGAAAACGGAAGAGTTTTGAGGGAGTACCAGGAAATAGTGAGAAGAGTTTTAAGAGCTCATTAGGAACTAATATTCACTCTGGGAGAGGCCTTAGAAAGTTGGCCACATCTGGAAAATAGAAGTGCAATAGAAAAGACAGTAATTTTAATGAGCCAGTGAAGAGTTGGGTCCAAGCTGAGAATAAATTAGGCAAGAGAGCTCAGAGAGACACCTTTTTTTTTTTTCCTCCGGGGTTATTGCTGGGGCTCAGTGCCTGCACCACGAATCCACCGCTCCTGGAGGGCTTTTTTTTTTTTTTCCCTTTAGTTGCCCTTGTTGTAGCCTTGTTGTGGTTATTGTTGTTGATGATGTCATTCGTTGTTGGATAAGACAGAGAGAAATCAAGAGAGGAGGGGAAGACAGAGAGAGGGAGAGAAACATAGCGACACCTGCAGACCTGCTTTACCACCTGCAAAGCAACTCCCCTGTAGGTGGGGAGCCGGGGGCTTGAACCAGGATCCTTACGCCAGACACTGTTCTTTTCATGGTCCTCATGTGACTATGTGTGAGCAGTTAACACCTTAAAATCTGTTCCTGCACACTGTCTACCTCAATTCTTCGAAATAAAGTTTGCAAATCTGACTCGCTGAGTCTTATGTGATTCTTCTGAAATAATATCATAAACAAAGGAACAACACCCCCACCCAGAGAGGATTTGGCCCTTAGACCTCCCCATCTCAGACCCAGGGCCAGCCTTCCCATAACAACACCATCTGCACCTCAATGTCTGCCTTTGAATCAGTCAACCAGAGCACAGCTCACTCCTTGACTTTCTCCTTCATTAACTCCTTATTTTCGAGAACCCTCAGTGTTGACCACTCCAGGGCTCTGACCTTGGACCTTTCCTATTCTCTTTCTCCTCTGCCTCCCAGGGTAGTCTCCTCTAGCTTCAGGCTTTAAATAGCGTCTATTCACAGATGTCTATCTCTAACCCTGACCTTTTCCCAGCTCATATGTTCAGCTGTCTACATGCCAACATCTCTTGGACACCTCTAAATTTGTGTCCACAGTGTGACTCTGTATTCTCCACATTAAAAGTAAAAAAGAAGAAAGAGGAAGAAGAGGAAGAAAAAGAGGAGGGAGAGGAGGAGGAGGAAGAAGAGAGTATCCATCATCTTAGCAGCAAATCCTTCCAGGTCTACCTTGAAAACAAGTCCTTAACCCAGCCTCTTCTTTCCTTCCTCAACACCAACAGCCACATCTGCCCTCTGTCATCTCTCACTCCTGGGTGACTAGTGATCTCCCTGCTTCTGTGTCCTTCCCTCCATGATCTAGTCTCAACAACTCAACGGGACAAGCAGGGAATTTCTTTGGAAGCTTTAATGAGATCATGTAATTTCCTTTGCTCAAAACCTTCCAGCGCTTTGGGCTTCTGATGACAGGACAATGAACTCCACAGTCCTTTCTCCACCAGCCATGTGAATCCTCTAAGTCACCCCTCACTTCTTCAGTCTTTGTCCTTGACAGTGAAGTCTGCTCCAGACTCTTCAAACTACAGAGGACTACTTCTTCCTGACTCTTAAATTAACCTTCACAGCTACACTCTGGAGTGGTTTTGTCTTCTTTGTCCCCTCATTCTATTTGTCTCTTCTCCCTTGAGGGGAACCCTTAATTGTATACGGTTTCACTGGACCAGGCAGACAGAGAGGAGAGACACCAAAGCAATAGGACCTTGGAAAACCCCATTATGGTGCTGATTCTCAAACCAAAGCCAAGTGCAGGGCAAGGCAGGCCCCCTACCCAGATGAGCTACCACTGTGTAATTACGTTGTGTAACTGATACACTAAAACATAAGCTCCATGAAAGAGCACCTGTTAACTCACCACTGTGTGTGTCAAATGATTGAATGAATGATACTGTCAGAAGAAGGACTCTATCTGTTCACTTCTTTCCCTTTGCTGTGAAAGTCTTTATACTCCATGCAAATGGACACAATGGCAAATTTAAAAACTATGTGATTTTCAATTCACTGTAAATTACACCAGATCAAATGGATTATACTGAAAATCTAAGAAAATATCAAGATTCAGCAAAGAGGGGTACTTATTAAAGGAGTAATTTAATGCCTGCAAGGCAAAATTATAGCTTAACCTTGCACTTAGGTTTTGATAGGTGAGAGCTAAATGCAGAGAAAATTAAACTCAAATTATATAAAGTGTCTTCTCATCCCTATCTGAAATAATCACCCTGTTAGAAATACAGCGGTAAGAGTGAGGAGATGCTAGTTTTCACTTTCAGGATTTTGTCTTCAAACATTGGTGTCAGTTAACATTTCTGTGTCTCCCATCTATAAAATGGGTATGTTCACATAAAGAAAATGAACAACATGAAGAAGGGCCCAGTTCAGCAGGAAGACAATCATCTAGAATGAGCAAGCAGTTTCAAAAGTTGTTTTCAAAGGGGTTGAGTGATAGCACCCATAGTACAAAAGTTGTTTTCAGGGTTTTGCTTCTTTGTTTGTTTGTTTAGTTTCAAAATTAACAAGCTGGATAGCAGTAAAGGAAAAATAAATTAAAAATAAAGAAGATGGGTCTGCTCACTTTTCTTATTTAGTTGGGTATCATAGGATAATCCATATTTTAATTAGTTAATCACTTATTTGTCTTTTATAAAAGACAAAGACCAGTGTAGTGCTCAGTTCTGGCATATGGCAGTGTTGGGAACTGAACCAAAGACTCAAATAATTTAATCATTTTAAAAATACTTTGGAAGAAGGGAAACTTGGAAATTGAGAAAGATTACTATGTTTCCCAAATCCTCTGTCTATATTTTGAAAATGAGGGGATAAATGTATGTTTGAATTCAACTGAAGACTTATGTTAGTATTTTTACAGATTTGTTTATTATATATTAATAGAGAGAAATGGAGAGAGGGATGATAGAGAGGGAGAGAGACAGAGAGACACCTGCAGCCCTGTTTCACCACTTGTGAAGCTTTCCCCCTGCAGGTGGGGACCAGGGACTTGAACCTGAGTCCCTGCACACTGTAATGTATGCACTTAACCAAGTGTGCCACTACCTGGCCCCAAGAGTTTTAAACATCACTCAACTTTCCTAAAAGGGTCCGATAATAATGTTCTGCTGTAACAGATCAACCTATGCAGTCCTACCTGTAAGGCACACCAGCTACCTGAGCTCTGCATCCAGCATCTTCCTGAGCAACACCGAATCCATTTTACAGGGAGATGTGAAATTAGACCAAACAGCAAAAGGAAGCACAGTGAATTTAGCCTCTAGTATACTTAGTATTAATTCTACAATTCTGCTGCTCATCATGCAGACTTATATGAAGGCTCATGAAAAACTAAAGAGACAAAGAGGCAGCTCTAACCTGCTTGTAGAAGAAGACCTTAAGGGTGAGCAGGGGAAATGGTTCAACTGGCAGAGCATCAGACTTTCATGCCTAAAGTTCCAGGTTTGACCCTGGCACTGCACATGCTGGAGTGGTAGTGCTTTGACTTGTCTTGCTCTCCTTCTTTCTGCCACGTGTGGACTTCTTTCTCTCTCATATGCAATATACAAATCAAATGTTTTAAAAGAAGGAGGGTTGGAGGGTTGGGAGGTAGGATATGATCAATCCTTAATGGGCAGCAGAATGTTAGGAAGGGGAACTTGGTCAAGGGGGGTTTTTGAAGCTGTATTTCCCCAGCAAGCATGCTGTTTTCTTTAAGTAGTATGTTTAATTGAGTTGACTTGAAGAAAGCTGAGTCTCCCATTGGTGGCTGTGGCAGTGGTGAGATGCTGCTACTCTTCATGAGAACACACACACACACACACACACACACACACACACACACACACACACACACACACACACACCTTACTGTCAGCCCATTGAGCACTCTGTCTGAGTCAGCATTGTACTCAGAGTCTTGGTGATGCTCCCAATTCTGCAGCCTTTTATTAGATCTCAAAAACTGAAACCAGCGTTGAGGAAGTGCATGGGAAAGTGACTTGGGAAAGCCCAAGATCAAAGAGGGGTCACTCAACTCCAGGGCCTCTGTTTTTCCCAGGGTGCTCTCTGCAATTCCCCCTCCCACGACTTGTGTCTTTTATGGCTTCCAGTTTCCAGAACTTAATGCATCTCAGAAGGCCTGAGACATCTGTGTTTTCCTGTTCTCTTCAAAATGCACACTGCCTGAGAATCTACCTAGGTTCCTGAAACTTAATGCATAAGATAGAGGTTTCCTGGGCCATTTAAAAACAGCAGTGGATAATCTAATAAAGCATTCCCTCCCCCCAAAAAATCATTTGTGCTTGACTTTGGAAGTTATTTTATATTTAGCTTTAAGTGTAGATGATCCCTGGATAATCTAGGGGCTAGGGGGGTTCCTAATATATCAGACAAAACAATAAAACTAGGCTATCAAAATATCATTCCCCTGCTCTCCACTCAGTTTTTTTCTCTAGTGTATTTCACATTGAAAATAAACAACATTACTCCTCAGAGTGATATAAAAGTCCGGGCTCAAGCAGAGCTGATAACAGACTCAAACTTACTAGTAGTTCACTCCTTTCCTGAGTCATGATCTAATTTTAAAAGCATCTCTCTAAAGTTATTGATGGATTTTTAATAATAATAATAATAATAAAAGCAATAGCAACTATCTTACTCATGGCCATAGAGTTCTCTGTTGAACTGTACTAAAGTTGTGATAGAGAGAGTTGTGCAGCTAAGACTATTATAATTTAGGTCACTCAGAGTTGTCTATGCCTTGTGGAGTCACTTTCAGTATAAGATCTAAGGTTTTCACAACAAATATGGATAGAACTCTGCCTAAGCTTCAACCCGGGAGTTATCTCTCTTTGATAAAAATGGGTTGGGTCATCAAAATAGTTTACTTGGATAGTGTGCTGCTTTGCCCTGTGCTCAACCCAGTTTCCAGTTGGCCCCCACCACATTGAAAGGAGATTCAGTGCTGTGGTTTTGGTTTATTCATTTGTTTGTTATTTGTCCACAACAGCTCAGCTCTGACTCCTGTTGGTGGTGGTGGTGGTAGGGGATTGAACTTGGGACCTTGGAGTCTCAGGCATAAGAGTCTCTGTGTTATGCTTTCTGCCTAGTCCTGCGCTGTGGTTTCTTTCCCTCTGTCTCTCTGCTTCTTTGTCTTTGTCTCTTAAAAAAAAATCAGCCCAGAGTGACTTTACACAGAACTGGTTTAATTAAAGATAGTGTAAGAGCCTACTCAGCAGTAAACCCAAGAGCACATATAGGTTTACTCTCTGGCACCATTTACACTAGAGATGAGTATTATTCTCTCTCTCTCTCTCTCTCTCTCTCTCATAAAACTAAAAATTTGTTCAACAATTTGTTTGGCTTTGTATGTTAACTCTCTTTTTCAGCCACCAGGTTCCAAATGCCAGCATTATGCTGACCACACTTCCCTGGACAGACAACCTCAACAATGTGTCCTGGAGCTCAGATTCCCCAGATCCCCACCCTACTAGGGAAAGAGACAGGCTGGGAGTATGGATTGACCTGTCAATGCCCATGTTTAGCAGGGAAGCAATTACAGAAGCCAGACCTCGCACCTTCTGCATCCCTCAATGACCCTGGGCCCATACTCCCAGAGGGATAAAGAATAAGGAAGCTATCAGGGGAGGGGATGGGATACGGAGATCTGGTGGTAGGAACTGTGTGGAGTTGTATCCCTCTTATCCTATGGTTTTGTTAATGTCTCCTTTTTTAAATAAATTTTAAAAAATTTAAAAACCCTAAAATTAATTAAATTATTATTTTTTTAGATTGTTGTTATGTGTACACTGAAGAAAGCCCACCCAGCAGCTAGCGAACTATAATAACTGGGCAGGTAGAATGCACGACTTGCATGGCTAAGGCCCTATGGTCAGTCCCTGGCACAGCATAAGCTAGGAAGTGCTCCTGCCAATCCTCTCTGCCCCCCCCCCCCACTTAATTAATTGAAACCTTTTTTTTTTAAAGCCATCCAAACAGAACAGCCACCTTCCACCCTCTTGTCTCCCTTCTGGAAAGGAAATGAATGTCTTGATTTGCATTTCCATCACTGTCTCCAGTGATTATACCTGCTGCTCTTGGCCATGACTCTTCCCATACCCACAAGAGGACAACATAAAAATAACAGGAGGGCCTGCAAAATAGCTCACTTGGACAGTGCACTGCTTGGCCATGTGCACAACCCAGGTCCTCACCCCATTCAAGGAAGCAATGGTGCTGTAGTTTCTTTCACTCTTTTGCTTTCTCTGACTCTCTGTCTCTACCTTTAAAAGGAAGAAAGAAAGAGAGAGAGAGAAAAAAAAAAAAAAAAGAAAAGCCAGGGGGAGAGATAGCTCATTAGATAGGGCACCTGCAATGCCAGGTATGTGACCCAGGTTCAAGCCCTATCATTATGTGACGAAGATTCAAGACTTTGGTGTGTCTCCCCCCCCCCCCCCCCCCCGCCCCCTGTCTCTTATCTAAAGCATGTGGTTTTCAATTCACTGTGAATCAAGTTAAAAAAGGTGTTCGGGTTGTCAACTGTAAACTATTAATCCTCCCAATAAAGGGAAAGGAAAGGAAAGGAAAGGAAAGGAAAGGAAAGGAAAGGAAAGGAAAGGAAAGGAAAGGAAAGGAAAGGAATGGAAAGGAAAGGATATTCAGGGCAGTGAAACTGTGTATGTGCCAGGCCCCAGATCCACCAAAAGAAGAACATAAATAAAACCCATGCCCAGGTACTAGAACTCAAGTTAAGCAGTGTTAGTATGAGTTCGTCAAACTAGGAGAGGACCCATACTCAGTTCTGTTTCGCTTTCTTCCTATTGATTGATTGATTGATTGATTTGGTAGTGTCAGGATTTTGTGATTTTTGTTTTTGTTTTTATTAGTGATTTAATATTGATTTACACAATTATGAGATAACAGGAGTATAATTCCACACCATTCCCACCATCAGAGTTCTGTGCCCGCATTCTCTCCATTGGAAACTGTAGTGATTCTCCCAAGGTCACAGATATGGGTTGACTATTATTTCTATAACTATCTTTATCTGTCCTTTTTTTTTTCTTTAGTTCTGCCTTCTCTTCCTTTCTAAGTCATACCTATATCTATTGCGACTTCTGAATGTTCTTCCTTTTCCCTCTTCTCTCTCTGGGTATTGGGGTCTTGATGGAATTGGGGTTCAGAGCCCTTTGGTCACCTTCCCCTAACATTGCTCCCCCTTTGGGGATATGGACCAGCATATTTTGTGGTTGCAGAAGGTGAGAGTTCAGGCTTCTGTAATTGCTTTTCTGCTGGACGTAAGTGATGGCAGTTTGGGAAGTTGTGACTTTTTTCTTTCCTTTTATTTTATAATGCTTGGATTCTTTAAAAATATGATTTAGGGGGGCTGGGAAGTATCACAGTGGGTTAAGCACACATGGTGCAAAGCACAAGGACAAGCATAAAGATCCTGGTTTGAGAACCAGCTCCCCACCTGCAGGGGGTCGTTGTTTCACAGGTGGTGAAGCAGATCTGCGGATATCTACCTTTCTCTCCTTCCCTTCCTCTCTCGATTTCTCTGTCCTGTCCAGCAACAACAACAGCAATGGCAACAGTAACAACAAGGGCAACACAATGGGTAATATGGCCTCAAGGAGCAGTGGATTCATAGTGCAGGCACTGAGCCCCAGCTCGGTGGAAGCAAAAAAAAAAAAAAAAAAAAAAGGAAAATAAATAATTTAGTTTTAACTAAATTATTTTAACATTTTAACTAAATTATTTTAACATTTAACTAAATTTATTTTAACATTTGATAGGAGACAGAGAGAAATTAAGAAGGAAGGGGAGGGGAGAGAGGGGGAGAGATATAAACATCTGCAGTCCTGCTTTACTACTTGTGAAGCTTCCCCTTTTCAGGTGGTGACCAGGGACTTGAACCAGGGTCCTTGAATATTGTGATATGTGCACTTGGGTGGCATAACACCACCTGGCCCCCTTGAAATTGTATATATATATATATATATATATATATAGAGAGAGAGAGAGAGAGAGAGAGAGAGAGAGAGAGGGGGGGGGAGGGAGAGGGAGAGGGAGAGAGAGAGAGTGACAGAGAGGGAGAGAGACACTATAGCACCTCTTGACTCTTGTGTTGTGTCCGGGCTTTGCCCTGTGCCATAAGCATGGTAAAGCACACTGCACTGTGAGCTTTCTTTTGCTCTCTCAGTTTTTCTTGGGTAACTGAATACGGAGAAGAGAGAAGTTGTTTTTTTTAATTTTTTATTTAAGAAAGGATTAGTGAACAAAAGCATAAGGTAGGAGGGGTACAACTCCACACAATACCCAACACCCAATCCCCATAACCCACCCCCTCCCATGGTAGCTTTCCCATTCTCTATCCCTCTGGGAGCATGGACCCAGGGTCATTGTGGGTTGCAGAAGGTAGAAGGTCTGGCTTCTGTAATTGCTTCCCCGCTGAACATGGGCGTTGACTGGTCCGTCCATACCCCCAGTCTGCCTCTCTCTTTCCCTAGTAGGGTGTGACTCTGGGGAAGCTGAGCTCCAGGACACATTGGTGGGGTCTTCAATCCAGGGAAGCCTAGCCAGCATCCTGGTGGCATCTGGAATCTGGTGATTGAAAAGAGAGTTAACATATGAAGCCAAAAAATTTGTTGAGCAATCATGGATCCCAAGGTTGGAATAGTGGAGAGGAAGTGTTAGGGAGGTACTCACTGCAAACTCTAGTGTAGTCCTGCTTTCAGGTATATATTTTGCAGTAGTTTATGGATACGTGTGAACATAAGCTCTCTCTCACAGAAACTGGTGTATATCTAGGTTATGGGACTTTGTTGGAAAGTGAACTACCTGAGATGAAATTAGAGTGTACTATTAAAGGAAAGGTCTCACCCGAGTAATGAAGCTGAAGGGTTGTCATTCCACACGTGAAGTCTCTGGATACATTCTGAGGTGAAGCATGTTGAGGTAGCAATCGTTGCTTTGGTTAGGTTGTGATCGGCAGATGCAATGTTATTTGGTTTGGATTGGGAGATGCATACGGGAAAGTGGGCCCTATCCAAGGGTTCCAGGACTGGGGGAAGTAGGGGCTCTATAGTGAAGATGTGAGGTTCCTGCTGTCTTAGGGTTCAAAAAGACAATCAATAGTTAATATTATCATCACATTATTTGTTAATTGGGTTAACTTTGAAAAGTCCCTTTGTTATGGTTTGCTGGACAGTACCCAGTATCTTGTGTATAGCTGTGCTATTGGAAGCTTCTAATCTACTTGGTCTAGGCTTTTGAGAGAGTCCGCATATCAAATACATAGCCTATATATTAAAAAGATTCAGTTTGTCTTTTGAGAAACTTTGAGACATACAATTGATTTCCCCCTCTCATATTAATTAGCTACTGATTTATATGTCTACATTTTGCTAGGAGTGTACATAAACACCATTCCCACCACCAAAGGACTGTGACCCATCCCTCCCGCCCACTCCCACCTCCCACTGGCCCAGGAAGCTACATGCCTACCCCTCACCACAGGGTTTTTACTTTGGTGCCCTACTTACAATTTGATCAGGTCCTGCTTTTAGTTTCCCTTTCAGATCTTCTTAGTCAACTTCTGTTGATGAGTGGGATCATCCCATATTCATCTTTATCTTTCTGACTTAGTTCACTTAACATAATTCCTTCTAGCTCTGTCCAAGATGGGTCAGAGAAGGTGGGTTTATTGTTCTTGATAGCTGCATAGTATTCCATTGTGTATATATACCACAGCTTTCTCAGCCACTCATCTGGTGGTGGGCACCTGGGTTGCTTCCAGGTTTCTTTTGCTCTCTCAGTTTTTCTTGGGTAACTGAATACGGAGAAGAGAGAAGTTTTTTGTTTGTTTGTTCGTTTGTTTTTCTGACCCATAGCAATAGTCCTGCTTCCAGCTAGGTCCCATATATACTCACCTCCTGACATTTTCTGGAAACACAAGTCCCATTCAATGTCACCTTAATACTAAGGTGGTATATTTTTTTTCTTGCCTCTGGAAATATTGCTGGGGGCTCGGTGCTTGAACTATGAGTCCACTGCTTCTGGAGGCTATCTTTTCCCCCCTTTTGTTGCCTTTGTTGTTTTATCATTGTTGTGGTTATTTTTGTTATTGTTATTGATGTCATTGTTCTTGGATAGGACAAAGAGAAATGGAGAAAGAAGGGGAAGACAGAGAGGGGGAGAGAAAGATTGATACCTGCAGACCTGCTTCACCGCTTATGAAGCAACCACCCCTTGCAGGTGGAGAACCAGGGGCTCAAACCAGGATCCTTATGCAGGTCCGTGCACTTTGCGCCATGTGCGCTTAACCCGCTGCACTATTGCCCAACCCCTGGTGGTATCCTTTTACAAAGAAAGCAAAATCAACTAGCATCTTTTCCCTGAGTATCTAAAAAAATTTGAACTCTTTTGTTACACACACACACACACACACACACACACACACACACACACGGGGGGGGAGAGAAAGAGATGCCAACTTTTGAAGAGATGACTAAATTTATTCAGAAACAGCTCTTTAAAAAATGTATTTTCTATTTATTTAGGAGATACCAATCTTTGAAAGAGATGACTAAATTTATTCAGAAGCATCCTTTTAAAAAAAAAATGCGTTTTCCATCTGTTTATTTAGGAAAGAGAGAGGGAGTGAGAACCAGAGCATCACTCTGGCACATGCACTGTCAAGGATTAAACTCAAGACTTCATGCTTTACAGTCCAACACTTTATCCACTGTGCCACCAGTCAGGCTATCCAGAAGTGTCCTCCTTAATGACATTCTCATCTGTGGCATGTCATTCTGGAGACTGGACTCAGAAAAGCTTAGAGTCTCCTTTCCCAGTGCCTAGAGTTTCATACTGTTGAAATCAGCAAAGGCTAATCTGTGAGTACACAGGCATCAAACAGCTGTGCAAACACTGGACAGATGCATAAATTAAGCTCAAAAGTAAATAAAGTATTTACATTGAGTAAAAGTCATGCAGCTGCTGTTATTATCCTCCACGAAAGCTCTGGAGGGAAGAAGGCACACGAGGCCAGATTGTCTTTTTCTGTTGGGGCTGGTGTCAGCAGGAAGGAGTGGAAGGGTCACAGATGGCCAGAGGAACAAAGACAAACTGTTACGTAAGCTGCTGTCCACTGGTGCACAGTCTTGAAACTGGGTCTTCAGGCTGAAGGGACTTTGCTTCTCACGACTCACTTTTAATGTGCTTGGAGGAATCTGTGTCAGTAACTAATTTTAACATACTGGAGACTGCCCTGGTGACCACCAGCAGCAGGAAGCCAAGGAGGTGACCTGAGAGACACAGTAATAACTGTCTTGCCCCAGGGAGGCTAGGAATTGATTCACTGGGTAGAGCACACAGGTGACTATGTGAAAAGACCTTGGTTCAAGTGCCCAGCTACCACATGGGAGCACCTCCAGGGGGGAAACTTCATAAGTAGTGGAGTGGTGCTGCAGCCTCTCTCTCTCTCTCTCCCTCTCTCTCTCTCTCTCTCTCTCTCTCTCTCCCTCTCTCTCTCATTCTCTCTCTCCTTTTTCTACCTCTCTATCTCTGTCTCTCATACTAAGTATGAAAGAGGGGAGAGAGAGAGAAAGAATGAAAAGAAAGTAAGAGAAAGAATTGTCCTGTCCTGAAGAAAGGCTCAATATACCACATGTGTTCAGGGTGAAAAGAAAATAACTGCCCTAGCCTACTGCCCTTGAGACTGCCGGGAGCCTGGCTCTGTGGAAATTTCCTGTGTTCCCCAGGGAGGATCCTGGGATGCAGCAAGATTCTATTTAACTTGGATTCCTTTACACGGTGTCTGGGACATGGGAGCCATGAATGACTGATGCATTCCTGAGCTGCCTGTGTGCCTCTCCTTCCTGGCTCTCTGCATTCATTTTTAAGTAAAAACAACCGGTTTTGAAATCCTGACACATTATGTGCAGTGTGTCCTATATCTGAAAAAAAAAATTCTTAAAAAGCTAACATAATTGAAGCTTCCTGTTTTAAAAGATATACAAAGAGAGAGAGAGAGAGAGAAAATAGTTCACCTGGATAGTGTACTGCCTTGCCCTGTGTGTCACCCAGGTTCAAGTCTGCCCCCCCACGTCTGCATTGGAGGAAGCTTCGGTGCTATGGTGTCTTTCCTTCTCTCTTTTCTCTGAAAAAGCTGACCTGTACTGATGAAGTTTCAGTGATGGGAAAGAAGAGGGATAAGAAGGAAGAGGAGGAGGAACAGCAGCAGCAACAAAGAAAGAGAGAAATGTCAGCAAAATAGAATAAAAGTCACAGTTTTACAATTCATATAAAACTGGTGTTAATATGTTGGCACATATCTTCTTTATATGTTTTCAAAAATATATAGCTATATATTGCATAATCTTTTACATAAATAGGATAGTACTGTTTTTCCCCTTAACAATATGGTCACAGTTATGTCCATAACATACACCCTTGAATAGTCTCCTATTGTTGACATTAAATCACAGTGCTGTGATTTTCCTGTGTCCTAGTTAGTGATGGTTGATGGGCCATCCTTGTTGCTAACCATGTGTGCTTGGGGGCTAAGAGATATGTGTACTTAATCAGGTGTACCATTTCCTGGCCCCATGCTTGGTAGGTGAAACCCCTACCATGCCTGAAGACTTAGGATTAAGCCCTTAACTAGCCCATGGGAGCACTGTGTAAAGGGGAAGCTTCTTGAGCTGTGCTGTGGTACCTCTCCATTCTATCTCTCTTTCTCACTCTGCCTCTCAATCTCTACCTTGAAAAAAAGAAAAGGAGAAAAAAAAAAAAGAATCTTCTGGGAGAGATAGGATTGTGCAGTAGAAGGCCTGACAGAAAAAAAAAAGTTTGATATTTTGTGAAAAGTTGATATTTGTGAAGCCATTTTAAAAATGGAATTTGGAAGCCATTACAGAGAAATTGCTCTACCTGTCTTATTGGAACTGCCCAAGGATGTAATTATTCTGAATTACATGCAAGCAATTGTTTGAGAAGTCATCAAGATCAGGAGAACTGATGCTTATGGACTTTTTGCTAAAGGACAGAATGAGTAACCAATTAAGTACAGTCAAAAATAATTTACTTCTTAACTCTGCTCATCTCTCTCGCCCTCTCTTTACAACTTATCTCCTCTTCTTTCCATATAAAACCTATCACTTTCACTCCTTTTCCAAGCATACTGCTAAATTTCTTCCTGAAATGGTTTACCTCTCAAACTCTAATTCTGAGGTCCCAAAATAAATGATTGGTTGCTTCTCATGCTGACTGTTAGATTGATAAGAGTCAAACCTGACACCTAAACTCCAGACTCAGTGACTACCCTTTGGCCTGAGGGTTTTGTTTAGTTAAAAAGTGCCCCAGATCCTAGGAGAGGGAGACCTTAAACATTATCTGAATCATAATTCCCATGTCTAATCAGGAAGAACTGAAGAAGGTCTCAAAGGCTAATTCTGTTATCAGGTCTCAGTCTGGGTATTAGTTGATCAAACCAGAAAAGCCCCCAAGTCTATGTCTGTTCTCATAGTATTCATCCACTTCTGTAATTGCCTAAGAGCCTTCAACAGTTGAAAACACAATTCTGCTGCCTGGCCCTAATTACTGGCTAAATTTAGTTTAGGAAACAGTCTTGGCTTATTCCCTCAACACCTGATCCAGTTACTCCTCCATTTCCATCTCATGTTGTTTATAGTTTTTATTTGTTTGGTTTTCTGTAAATATGACTCTACTTACCTTATAGTCCATCTTTATCACTATTTGACCACAGAATTTGACCTTCTGAGATCTCCATTTTTATTTCACTCCCGAGTGATAGAAGTGGGGATGTGTGGTCCCCAGAAATCAGGTCCAATACAGTGGAATCCCCATAGAGGTGATTTCATACTTTCTCCATATGTAGCCAGGCCTTTCTTCACCCCACAAAATGTGTCTTCACCTCATTGCATCAAAATACACAGCCCACCCTATAAAAGGTACAGCCTTTTTACATGGAAGTTTCCTGTTTCAGCACAGCTGTGTGAGATTATTTCTCATGAGATGAGTGTTCCCTCTCCAGAGACAGAAGGTGGGCCATGTCAAGGGCTCCACAATACTTAAGAAGTGTTAATTGCCGCTGTTACCAAAGTTCCATTGCCATCGGAGACTCATAAAGGACCTCGGGGACATGACAGAATGCTTCCACGTCTCTGTCTCACGCCTGAACACCCAGGACAATGATATTGCTGTGCTCTTTCCATTACAAAGACAGGAGAAAACCAACTCATTTACAGCTGGTGTTTTGTGATGCTATGGGAATGCGATTACTCCTCCCACTTTTCACAGCACTTGTATTTTCACCCAAGTATTCAGAAAGAGAACTCTGTTAGATGTGTTCCTTTTTGAAACTGCTCTCTTGGGAAGGGTACCCAATCACTGGAGCTTAACAAGTGTGAGAAACAGATGAGAGAGAGAGAGGAGAGAGAAACCATAACCACCCACTCACACATCTCTGGCATCTCAAGTGCTGAGCAGTTAATAACTAATTTCTTGAGCTGGAAGCTGTCATGCTCACAACTGCTGTTTTAATTGTTCTCACACACCCCACTGAACACAACTCTCCCTGCTCCCTAGAAAATGTGTAGTACAAATTCACTTCTTGGGCTTTGAGAGGCTTCCATAAAATGGAGTGAGGACTTAGTGTGTTAAGGTCAGTCACTCAGCCTGTTTAAGCAGACACTCTATTCTGTTGAGTTGCAGTGAATTTGGGCACAGAGTGTGATTTGTCTGCAGTCACTTTTCTTTTTTTAATATTTATTTATTTATTCCCTTTTGTTGCCTTTGTTATTTTTTATTGTTGTTGTTATTTATGTCATTGTTGGATAGGACAGAGAGAAATGGAGAGAGGAGGGAGAGAGAAAGATAGACACCTGCAGACCTGCTTCACCGCCTGTGAAGCGACTCCCCTGCAGGTGGGGAGCCGGGGGCTCGAACCAGGATCCTTAACACTGGTCCTTGTGCTTTTCACCACCTGCGCTTAACCAGCTGCGCTACCACACAGTTCCCTCAGTCACTTCTCTTGAGAGAACATGGATGGATGCTGCTGAGACAGTCATAGGAAAGAGAATAGAAAAGGGAATGTCTTTACAGAGAGCTGTGAGGAATGCCAAAATAAAGATGGTGTGCAGAAGGTTGTGTGGCAAGGATGCTAACCCTGTGAAGGAAATACGAAGAGTTCATCAAGGTAAGCAAAGCCAAGGGTAGAGGAGCCAGAGAGTGGAACCAAGGGTCAGGGAGACAAGAAGACAAGGACATGCAAGGGCCCCGGTTTCAAACCCCAGCTCCCCACCTGCAGGGAGGAAGCTTCATGAGTGGTAAAACAGTACTGAAAGTGTCTTTCTTTCTCTCTCCCTCCCTACCTGCCCCTCCCCTCTAAATTTCTCTCCATCCCAACCAACAAAATGGAAAGAAAGAAAAAAAACAAAAAAAAAAAGAGGGAAAAAAATGCCCGCTGAGAACAGTAAATTCATAGTGCAGGCACCGAACTGCAGCAATAACCTTGGTGGCAATTTAAGAAAACAAGAAGAGGGCCAGGGCAAGAGACAATGGACAGGGTCAGGAGTTCCAGGGGAGGTTGTCCAGGGTAAACACTTGACACAGGCTCACAGCAGCTCATTCCTCTTCCTTCTCCATTTTCCTTCTCCTTTTTCTTCTTTTTTTGCATAACTGAGGCTTCATGCATGTTTAATTTCACTGACTTTTTTTTTTCTCCAGAGAGAGAGAGAAAGAGAACACAGCACCAGAGTGACCCTGATCCTCATGCTACTCCCATTTGGTGCTGGCAGTCCTGGCAAACCATGACTCTTCCTGGAAAAATACCTCTCTAGCTTCTGTTCATTCTTCTAAGGCATAGCCTGCCTATTGAAAGGATAAGTGGGGACAGCCTAGGGAGACAGCATAATAGCTATTCAAGTAGCCTTTCATACCAGAGATGCTAAAGTTTACAGGTTCAATCTCCAGCACCACTATAAGCCAGAGCTGAGTAGTGCTCTGGTAAAAAAAAAAAAAAAAAAAGCAGTCAGTGTGTGTGAAGAAATGACTTGTAAGCTGTAAACCAGTGGATCTCCTATCATACTGGAGACACTGACCTTCAAGATTCATGGAGATGAAAGCAAACATAATTCCATACAGTAGGTATGGAATTCTTACCCTGCCCCCTGCTAAACTGTGAACATTTGTTTAAAAATAATGGTCCTTCATATTTATAAGAACAATATCAAGTAGTTATAGTCAGCTCTCACTTGCAACTCAGAGAAGGGAGACAGAGATCGCATAATCACACAGCTGCAAAACTATAATCTGAAGACTATATAGTTTTCACTGTGGCTTTAGAACCCCAGTCTTTCTCAAACATGAGAGAATCGAGCAAACACTTTCTTTCTCCCTCCCTGCCTCCCAGATAGTCTTATCCAGTGGTGGTGATGAATATGCTACTGGGAGTCCTTGTTTTATTTTCACCTCTTTATTTATCTATTATGTGAAAGAGAGAAAGCAAGAGAGAAAAGATCATTGCTCAACTCCTAGCTCTGGCATACGATGGAGCTGGGGACTGAACCTGTGGTCCCTTGGGGCCTCGGACATGCAAGTTCTGTTCTCTGACAGGCTGAGCTGTCTTCCCAAGCCAGATTCCTCATTTTAATGAGCACTGCAGTGGGGGCTGAACCTGCACTTCAGGCCCCCATGTCAGACAAATTACAATAGGGTCCTCCACATCAGTAAAGTCCAGAAACAGAGGAAAAATAAATGGAGGGAGGAGTGGAGATCAATTGTACAAAAAAACAAACAAACAAACAAACAAACAAAAGAAATAGACATTTTACCTACTAATCCTGACCAGCAGGATCAAGTTTCCTCATGAATTTAGGTCCCACCGCACCTACTTCCTTGTTCAGTTCAGTTCAGGTTAAGGTTACAGAAAGTATTCCTCAAAGCATCCCTGATTGTGTTCTACAAAGCTCCTAGTGCAAGGTCGGTTGGGCCTCAGATCTGAAGAGCTGGTTTCAATGGTTCTAACCACGATAGAATAAGGACCTGCCTTTCCAGCTACTCAAAACACAGTTTTGAAACAAAAGAGCTGATTCTTACAATTACTCACCAAGCAAACAAAGTACACTGTTAAAAACCACCAGCTAAGTTTCCCCAACTACATTCTCCTGTGTGAGCCAGCTTTTCTTTCACTTTAGAAAAACTTCTTTATTTTTTAAATATTCATTTATTTGTTTATTTAGTTGAGCGAGAGAGAGAGAGAAAGAGAGAGACCACCACTGCTCAGCTCTGGCTTATGGTGGGCTGGGGACTGAACTTGGCTGCTCAGAGCCTCGGGCATGAAAGTCTTTAGTATAGCCATTATGCTGTTTTCACAGTCCACACTTTTGTATTTTCTTGGTCATGCTTTGAGGGAAGAATTCAACTTGCTCAGAATGTCTCCTCACTACTTCCCAAGGTTCCACTTTTATAGCTGAGAACTTTCTTTTATTATCTTTTATGTCATGTTAATAGATAGATGAGGAGGGAGAGAGAGAGACCACAGCAGCAAACTTTCCTTCAGTGTGGTAAGGCCTGGACTTGAACCTAGGTCACACACAGGTCAAAGCTGTGCACTCTCCAAGTGAGCCATTCTGCCAACCCTACAATGGAGCTCTCTCTCTCTCTCTCTCTCTCATTTTTCCTTTTTTTTTAGTTTTTTTTCCTTTTTTTTAGTTTTTCTCTTTGATAGGACAGAGAGAAATTGAGAGGGGAGGGAAAGAAAGAGGGAGTGAGGGGGTGAGAAGAGAAAGATAGTTACCTGCAGACCTACTTTACCACTTATTAAGAGTCCCCTCCCTGCAGGTAGGGAGCAGGATGGCTCAAATCAGGGTTCTTGCATGGATTCTTATGCACAGTACTATGTGCGCTTAACTAGGTGCACCACTGTCCAGCCTAGAATCTTTCTTTCTTTTTCTTTCTTTCTTTCTTTCTTTCTTTCTTTCTTTCTTTCTTTCTTTCTTTCTTTCTTTCTTTCTTTCTTTCTTTCTTTTTTTACCAGAGCACTAGTCAGCTCTGGCTTTTGGTGGTGCAGGGGATTGAACCTGGGAGCCTTAGGCATGAGAATCTCTTTGCATAACCATTATGTTATCTATCCCTGCCCAGGATCTTTCTTTTATTCCTAGATCTCCTTAAAGAAGTTGGGAGACAGTCTCCATTGCAGTCAAAGGACACAGCAGCTAACCTTTCTCCAAGTGAGAGCTGAGGGATCATTTGGATAACTCACAGTGATCTTCATCAGCTGGAAATGTTCAGGAGGATTTGTTTATGTCTTTTAGAACTCTCTTAAGTCTGCTCTCCCCTTTCTCTTTGGCCCTTCCACACCAGCATGTCTGTGAGTGCCTTTGTGGCTTCCAAGGCAGGCTTCAAGCCAAGGCAAAAAAAAAAAAAAAAAAAAAAAAAAGAGAAAAGAAAGAAAAGAAAAGAAAAAGAAAAAAAAAGAAAAGAAACAATTCTTTTCATCGTTTCAAGTGTGATCTGGGCCAGACAAGCCTGCTCCGTGGGTCAGTGGCTCAAAAACAGTGTTCTATGTTCAGCTTTCTGCGTCACACAGACTGTCATAGGAGGGGCCTGGGCAGGGGCCAACACAGCAGCAAGAACATCTGAGACCCTCCTTTACCTGGACGGGGTGCCCTGGCAGAAAGGAATGGGGTGCCCTGTCCCTACCACTGCCTCTAAATGTTTTTTTTTCTTTTTGAGCGTGCTAGGTGCTATAGAGTAGTGATTAATGTAATAAACTCATAGGTTGTCATGTGATTCTAATTAATTAATTTTTTTACCAGGGTTCTCACTGGTGCTTGGTTCTGGCATTATGGATTCACTGCTCCCAGCAGCCATTTTTCTTTTCTTTTTTTTTTTTTTAATTTCTGGTCTTTTATTTGACAGGGCAGGGAGAAACTGAGAGGGAAGGGGAGAAAAATTGACACCTGTAGATCTGCTTCACTGTTCATTAAGTGTTTCTCCCGCAGGTGGGGAATAGGGACTCGAACCCCAGTCTTTGAGCTTGCTTATATGTGCACTTAACTGGGTGTATATTTGCCTGGGCCTCCTGAATTTCAAATCGTTTCCTACCTGTCTTCAATGTACAGAAGAGTCACTGCTAGAGATATGGACAGGAAAGGGAGTTAAGGGGGAAAGAGAGATTGAGTTCTCTAAGAAAACTGCTTTTCTTTTGTATCAATTTACTAAGAATAGACTTTTTCTCTAGAAAATCACATCTCACAGTGCTGTGAGATAAAAAGCCTTTGCGTACCAGACTTTCATGCCTAAGACACAGACATACCAGGTTCAATCCCAAGTACCACTGTAAGCCAGAGGTGAGCAGTACTGTGGCATCTCTTGCTCTCTCATAAAATAATCTGTTTTAAAAAGAAAACTAGATTTCGGGAGTCGGGCGGTAGCGCAGTGGGTTAAGCACACGTGGTGCAAAGCGCAAGAACCGGTATAAGGATCCCAGTTCGAGCCCCGGCTCCCCACCTGCAGGGGAGTCGCTTCACAAGCTGTGAAGCAGGTCTCCAGGTGTCTATCTTTCTCTCCCCCTCTCTGTCTTCCCCTCCTCTCTCCATTTCTCTCTGTCCTATCCAACAATAATGACATCAATAACAATAACAATAGTAACTACAACAATAAAAACAACAAAGGCAACAAAAATGGAATAAGTAAAATAAATATTTAAAAAAAGAAAATTATATTTCCTTTCAACAAAGTGAAAAGACAACCTAATGAGTGGGAGAGACTATTTCAAATCATCTCTCTGCAGAGGGATTAATATCCAAAACACATAAAGAATTCACAACTCCATAGCAATAAAGCAAAAAAGAAAAATCCAATTTCAAAATGAAGCAGAGATTCAGAATGAATATGCTTCCAAAGAAGAATGAAGAAAAAAAGGGGGGGGCATGAAAAGGTGCCCAGCGTCTCTATCAGGGAAATGCAAAACAAAATGAGAAGGAAATACTATGGCATACCTGTCCAAATAGCTGTTATCAAGAAAAGATAAGGAACAGCCAGTGTTGGCAAGGATGTGGAGAATAGTACTTTGTTGTTGGGTATAATCACTATGCAAACCAGTTTGGAGGGTCCTAAGAAAATTTCCCAAAGACTGCCATATCTACAACTCTACTTCTGGGTATCTAACCTAAAGAAATAAAAACATTAACTTAAGAAGATATCTACAGCCTATGTCCACTGCCATGTTACTCACAGCAGCTGTGATAAATAAACAACGGGGAGGGTGAATTTAAAATGTCATCTATAGGAGTCGGGCCGTAGTGCAGTGGGTTAAGCGCATATGATATGAAGGGCAAGGACCGGCGTAAGGATCCCAGTTCGAGCCCCCGGCTCCCCACCTGCAGGGGAGTCACTTGACAGGCAGTGAAGCAGGTCTGCAGGTGTCTGTCTTTCTCTCCCCTTATCTGTCTTCCCCTCCTCTCTCCATTTCTCTCTGTCTTACCTAACAATGACGACAACAATAACAACAACAACAACAATAAAAAAAAATCAAGGGCAACAAAGGGGTAAATAAATAAATATAAAAATTATTATAAAAATGTCATTTACTTACATATTGTATATATGTGTATCCATTTTAACCTCATTTTGATTTTATATTATTTAGTTATTTATTTTGAATGAACACAGAGAAATTGAGAAGGAAGGAGGAGGTAGAGGTAGAGAGAGAGAGAGAGCTAGAGAGATATACCTGCAGCACTACTCCACTACTCATGAAGCTCCCGCCTCCTACAGGTGGGGAGCCAAGGGCTTGAATCCAGGCGCTTGTGCACTATAATGAGTGCATTCTATCA
The DNA here is from genome assembly GCF_950295315.1 of Erinaceus europaeus. NCBI lineage: Eukaryota > Metazoa > Chordata > Mammalia > Eulipotyphla > Erinaceidae > Erinaceus > Erinaceus europaeus. The sequence goes on from NC_080181.1 coordinate 28,003,082, forward strand.
GACGTATGACCACTCCCCACTCCCGTTTCTATTTTTTAGTTAATTATTTTGTTGAGAGAAAACGGAGCAGAACTCTGCCATTTTACATGGTGTTGGGTATCAAACATGCAAGCAAAGCAAGTTATCTGGCATTGAAGTGTCTCTCTGGGCCCTCTTTTATTTGCATCTAAGAGAGGTTATACATCATCAAGGAGGGGAGGTTGGGTGGTGGTGCACCCAGTTCAGCGTTAAGCACATATAGTTTGAAGCACAAGGATCCACACAAGGATCCCGGTTCGAGCCCCTGATCCCCACCTGTGGGCGGTAGGGGGGTGGGTTTGGTGAAGTAGGTCTGCAGGTGTCTCACTGAATCTATCTCTCGCCACCCCTCTCAATTTCTCTCTGTCCTATCCAATTAAAAAAAAAATGCCACCAGGAGCAGTAGATTCATAGTGCAGGCACCGAACCACAGTAAGAGCCCTGGAGGCAGAAAAAAAAATCACCAAGGGGGTTGGGGGAGGGGCACTAGTCCTTGGGTAGTGCACAGCAACATTGTACGGATGTCAGTCTCCCCAGGCCACCAAAAAAATCCTAGGAATGGAATAAATTGTCATAAAATAATCTCATAAAGGGGGCAGGGTGGTAGCTCAGTGGGTTAAGGGCACATGGTACAAAAATGCAAGGACAGGTAAGGACTGCGGTACGAACCCCGGGCTCCCCGCCTATAAAGGGGTTGCTTCACAAATGGTGAAGCAGGTCTGCAGGTGTCTATCTTTCCCCCTCTCTGTCTTCCCCTCCTATCTCTGTTTCTCTCTGTCCTATCCAAGAACAACGACATCAATAACAACAACAATAATAGCTACAACAATTTTTAAAAAAGGCAACAAAAGGGAAAAAATAGCTTCCAGGAGCAGTGGATTCATGGTACAGGCACTGAGCTCCAGCAATAAGCCAAAAAAAAAAAAAGAAAGAAAGAAAAGAAAAAAGGCAAAAAATAATCTCATAAAGGTGGTTTTTAGAGGGACACTAGAAAGGAAAAATGATTCTGTTAAAGGAAAATTTACAAATGGATGTATCATAACTTACCTAGGAAGTTTATAATAAACAAGTGTCTACCATCATGGGTAAGGAAATCAATGACTGACTTGGAAAAGATTTGAAAAATTCCATCTATATACGCAATTGTTTAACAGAAATGTTAACATAAGACTTGCCAAGTTTGATTTTCCCCTCCTAAAAAAACTAATGAATTCCCAACAGGTCATAAATCTTTAAGATGATCTGTTTCCCAGACATTCTTTGCATCTCTACTAGACAAAAAAACTACAACTTGGCAATAATGTCACTAAGCTTAGCATCTTTAATCAATAGTAAGCAACATGCAGAGCATTTCTTTACAGTTCTAAAGTGATGTGACATTAAAAGGATGTGCTGTTCACCTTTGTCATGTTGCCAGGCTTCAGATGGTTGTCTGAAAATTCTAAAGGTCATTGAAAGACTGAACTTGTTATGAGGAATGCTGCTCTGATTCCCGCTCTCTTTCTCATTTAATGAATAGTCTTTTCGGCCACCGGTGGCACACCCAGTCGAGTACATGCATGTACAAGGACTTGGGTTAAGGCTCCAGGTCCCCACCTGCAGTGGGGGATGTTTTACAAGCATTAAAGCCAAACTGCATCTCTTTCTCTCTCTCTCTGCCCCCCCCCCTCTCTACCTCTCTACCTCTCTCTCTCTCCCCTCCCCTCCACTTTCTATCTTCCCCTCCCCTCTCAACTTCTCTCTGTCCTATGAAAGAGAAAAATAAATAAATAAATAAATAAAAGGGAAAAAATTATCACTGGGACCGGTGGATTTATAGTGCAGGCACTGTGCCCCAGCAGTAATCCTGGCAAGAATTAAGCAAAAAGAAAGAAAGAAAGAGTGAAAGAAAGACAGAAAGAAAAACAGAAAGAAAGAAAGAAAGACCAGACAGTGGTACACCTTGTGCACAGTAATGTGTACACAAAGACCCAGGTTCAAGCCCCCGCAGGAGGAAAGCTTCACAAGTGGTGAAGAAAGGCTGTAGGTGTCTCTCTGTCTCTTTCCCTTTCAATCTCTCCTTCCTCTCTTAATTTCTCTCTGTATCTATCCAGAAATAAATAAATAAGAAAAAAAGGGAAATCTTTTTTTTTAATGGTCTCCAGGGTTATATTAGTCAAATAATGCACTGAAGAACAGAGCCCTGAATGAATCAAGAGGCCTGAGATTTCCTCCAGAGCTCAGGTATGGAAGTTAAGATAACTGGCCCTCAAATTACTTTCTGCTCTGGCTCTCTGGCTACTATTCTTCAGTCACGAACTTCCCTTTGATCTGAGTGTTGCTAAGGAGAGCTCATCCTTCTTAAGTCTCTGATGTCCTCTTTCCTCATGTACCTCTTGAACTCATTTAGTTTTGGTGGTTAGGAGTTAAGACTAATAAAGTGTACAGTCTACCGGGTGAGCTATCTGCCAGCCCTGGGGTGGGGTGGAAGGAGTGTCTAGAAATCACAGTGATCTGAATAGCTGTGAAAGTCTTTTAGTTGGGGATGTACAAAGAGTGTATCATTTCTTACATAAAAGTTTCTTTTGTATGAGAGGGAAAGAGAGGCCAGAGCATTGTTCTGTCATATAGGATGTCAGGATCAGACCTGGGTGCTCATGCAAGCCAAGTCCTATACCACTGAGGCACCCTTCACACACACACCCAGTTCTTAAAAAGTTCAGGGTTGGTTTCTGGAGAACCCTGAGTTCTAATCCAACTATTTCTTTACTGAATCAGTTCCTCTCTTCTAAATGGCAGTCATTACATTTCCACTTAGCAGCTCTTC